>NW_023405437.1:112500-135568 GCF_013141755.1 Anopheles stephensi | reverse complement strand
TGCTTTTTGCCAGATCTAGCAAGAGTATCACCTTCCTTACAGCAGTGTTTTGTTGGTTGGTCTAAATTCAATCCGATGTCTTTCGCATTTTCCCTCCGCTGAAAGCGACCTTACTGGTGGCGGAACACTTACTGATACTAAATATAGGATTAATGACGAAAGCGTTACCAAGTGCCATGAACCACCGTGAGCCACCGGTACGGGGTAGACTATATTTAGCGTGCGCTTGCGTTAAGCAATCGGATTTTCAGTGCGTTCGGCGTTATATTTGGTTTCATTTATGACATTCTGTAGCCTTTAATTTCTTCAGCAAATGAAGCGAACGGAAGGATGTTGATTGGCTGGGCCAGAATTCACCACACCAGCAAAATCGGTAACGTGTGCTCGCTCGTCACGACCGAAATTAACCGCACGGTACTATTGTCGTTCCATGAACGTTCATAATTGCATCTCACAAAACCCGAACCGGTGGCGGTGAATTCGACTTCTCGAACGTTATGTTGAATCGTTACCACGGAGGGAGAGTTCTAACAACCGCAATAAATCAATCACCATATGCATGTGAAGGAGCGTTCAACGAACCAGAAAACGTATTTGCCATCCTGACATCCTCGACCGAATGGCAAACGACTGTGGTCAAGCGGAGCATCCATGCTCTGTACAGTGAGTGAACCACAAACCACGTGCAGTAACGACCCACCAGGATGACGCAGTGGAACAGATCCAGCTGTGATCCCTCACTTAAACAGATCCTCATCAAATCCGTTTCGTTCCGTCACGGGAACAGCAACAACTGTACAATGGTTCACCCGAAACCGCACCCGAGTCCTAAGGTGCCATTTGTACGTGAGATGCCTCGTACTACCGCAGACAAGCTTTCATTGTGGGTGATGATCCGGAAACAATTATTGTGAACTAGTTTCGCACGTTTTTGTTACAGACGCGGCAATATGACACTCGCTTTGTCATAGAAACTGACCCAACAATTTCTAAAGATCTTTTAAGACGGTTATATCTGGATGCAAAACAAAAATATTAACGGTCACGTAGCGGCCAACTGCGAACGATTGTTGCACCAGTGGACAATCTCTTTCCGCTCTGACGTCAGCACAGCAGTTAAGGCCCGATAGCCCACGAATCCAAATCCCGAGCTGGTGCATGTAATGACAGAACCCAAAGCGCGTTGCGGGCTCATTAGCCTGGTAATAGCAACACGGTGTCGATTAAGAAAGACTATTTTAAGAACACGCCGCAGTGTCGGTGCTCTTTTTTCCTGCGGTTTCACCATTACCATAGGCCCACCCCGCCAAGGACAACCGTTGAACTGGTTGGATGTCACTGGTAGGTTCAGTCACGTGGTCCGCCAGCAAGGTGAGCTTTCCTTGGTGACTGGCACTTAATTTGTGCAACTTAAGGAGAGTGTGCGTACGTGATTGGTTCGTCGGCGGACCACGCTTTTCAGTGTCAACTCTCCCTCTCTCTCTCTCCCTTGAGCTGTGCGTGAAAGTGATCGTGAAGGTGCGTTCGATATTAATTACTATAATAGCTCTCGCTCCAAGTGGGGTCTTAAATTCCCTGAAGCGTTCCAGTAACTTGTTACCAGCGGAGCCCATGCCGATCGGGCCCAGAGTGCTTATACATTTGTAATTTCCTGCGAAAACTCGTAGTTACAACCCGGTCTGCAAATAAAATTGCTGGAATCAAGAGTGAGCGCACTCCGTTAGAGGACCGCACACACACGGTACACACGTGTGTCCACGAGCCCACCTTTTGGTGCTATAAATGTATTTCATCATCGCTGTCATTCTAGCAACAACCCGCTTTTTGCCGTACCTGGACGAGCACCTGGTCCACCGAATCCTACAGAGCGAGCGACGTTGCGCCCAGCAATTGGCGGGATGAGGGTAGGGTTTTATTACAAATATTTTGTTACACACCGGTTAAGTGTAGGCAAAGGATGGACGTGACACACGCTTGCAAACAGTCGAAGGATCGGTTTTACCGAAAACCCGGGCAGTACCTCTTAACGAATGAATGGGGCGTCGTGTAACAACACGTGTCAGCAAAAATGGGAATGAGCAAAAAAACGGTACCTTCGGTACCAACCACCAACTGGCCTGAGCGATATGTTTGCGTTGTGCGAGTGGCGTTTGAGATCCTGTCATGATCAGTATTTAAAGAAATTCTTCGAAAACCGAAAACAAAACCCTTCAGTAAATATTTGCATGAACGTTGAACCTGTGTCACCTTCGACAACAAATTTTAAATAATGTGAGAAGCTGGTGGAGCTCTTACATGAATTACTACTGCCGTCTCTGGCTCTAACCATCCTCCTCTATGATCGATGTAAATTACATTTTTTACCATATTAACGTGGGAAAATGTTTCACCATATTAGATAGCGGTTGAAAAGTCGGCATCAGATTTCGATTCCAAGCGAGACTCCAGCTGTTGTGTGGAGCTAGCGAGGATGCACTGCACCAGATTTATTTGTATTGTATTAATACAGCAATTACAGGCAACGTTTCCGCTGGCTTGTGAATATTTCAATCGAATCAAGTTTAATATTTAAATTAACTGACCTTTACATTTGGCATTCGAGGGGGGCGCATGTGGCAAATAAAATTAATGTCCGTGCCCACATTGGTTCCGGATCAAAATCACTGTCAATGAAAAATTCGTTTGGTTTTGTATCACACGTGGCACCGCAGATGAGTTTTTCCCTTGCTTTTTATGCTTGTTTCGGCCAAATTATCAATAATGCTACAGGATTGAGTTCCATGTAGCGTAATGAATGACACTGTGACGGTGTTGCTACGGGTTTTAAAGTTTCACATTGATGCATCCAACGTTTGTACCATCGGATTTTGTTCGATTTTTTATATTGAATTATTATAAAATTCAAAATAAATTCATTGACTGAAAAAATGACATGTCCTACAAAATATTTCTGGAGCTATAAATTCATGTAATTCAAATATTCTGTACAACTTCCTTAATTTTGTTTTCCAAAAACATTGTTCTGTATTTTTTTCAACAACTCATTGAAATAATATTGATTGCAAGAGAGAATACCGGGTAAAGTAAAAGGAACTACAAATAGCAATGGGAAAATGTATTCACCAAACTAGCTGACTACTCGATCGATACCTTCGCTTGGAGCTGAAATCCATCTGTTATCTTGTTGCTGCTATTTTGTTGCTTTGTAATTATCAAACCCCCTCTTCCCACCGAGCTTCATATGGTGCGTTGCAAATTTTTATGCAAATCACATGCAGTTGCAATGATACACATGGCTCGCGGCTAAATGCATGATCAAAGTATTGGATGTCAATGTTGCATACTATTTGTGCACGACGCCAAATTGGAGTCTTTTTTATGACATTGGATGCAATTCGACTCGATGCATATAGTTGGATGGACATAAATCGATTTGTAGTTCCGATGGGATGTATTTTTTTTTAAAAAAGGTTGCAAATTGTAATGAATACTTTTGAAACCGGGTGCTGGTAAATTGAGAGAGCTGACTGTTGTGTTGCATATTCGTTTCAGATTTAAAACGGAATAAAATGTTGCGTTAAAGCCATTTTTCCTCCCAATTTTACCTTGAATGACTGAATTTTGTCAAAGCTTAACATACAAATTGAGAAACATTTATTTTATGGATTTCAGGAACCATTTAAACATTCAAACCAATTACGCTTATACTGCAATTACAGTTCGATAAAATAAATCAGCTGCACCTGCCATTTGCAGGTACCCGACAGACCAGTCACGAAACGAGCTTGTAGTTCACGCACCGAAGTTCAAAGCTCCCGGCAATGTGATCCGTGTCTGAACATCGTCAACCTAACAAGAGCGGCGCGAAAATGAATCGTCGTCTACATCACGTACTAAGACACTACTTGACTTGTACTTGCAATCGATAAACGTCGAAGTCATTCTTTGCCTCTCGGGGGCAATGAACGATAAAAACCGGACCCGTCGCTTTCCATTTTTTCCCCCCGAAAAAGTTTTCCGTACGCGGATGCTCACCCTAGGGGAAGGAATGAGTCTGCGTCTGTTTACAAGTACGATACATACAGTCCCTACCCACACAGACAAGCACACATTACCACACGTGGAGAAGTGCATCTAGCGTTCAAATCAGATGCAGCTAGATGTGGCTTCGGCAGGTAGCGTCTGGCGTCACGACAGAAAAGAAAAATAGGGCTTTAGCCGGGACCTTTAGCGAGCGAACCGGGATACTGGCAAATGTACGCTAAAAATTGAAAAGATGCAATCTTCTTAATACTGAAGAGAGAGCGATTGTGTGAGAGAATAAGATCGGATTCTGCGAGCTAGAAGAGTGTATCGGCAAGAAGAAACATTTGCTAGACAACACGTATTTCAAAGTGTCTGAAAACCAGGAACTCGTCGCGTTCCAGCACATTCGGAGTGTGTTGGGGCAATAAGCAAGCTGGCATAAACTTTTCTTAAACTATTTTTTTCTATCTCTATCCTTGCTTTTGCTTCAACTTTGTCCGGGTTTTTTGTTTTGGCCAATATATTTCTAGCAGAGATCCCAGGTGACAGTTTAGTCAGGAGTAAAGAACGTTCTATCTAGTGCTGTACTTAACAAAGCTGTGTAGCATATTTTGTTGGATCATTGTACAGGGTGTGCAAGCTTAATTTGACAGTTCCTATCAAAAAAAGGTTTTGGGAGATATAACTCATTTAATATAACATTTAATATCATTCATATAACTCAGGGCGGTCCGATGGCCGAGGCGATAATGGCGCCGGTCCTCACACGGCAGGATCGGGGTTCAAATCCCACCCAGACCGCCTCCCCGTACGTAAGGCTGGCTACTTTTCTACAGGTAAAATGAAGTCACAGATAGCCAGATATGGCAGGCCGAGACCTTTCGAGGTTGTAGTGCCAAGGAAGAAGAAGAGAACTCCGGCCTCGAAGTGACACCAGAACCCACGCTTTAACCACTGTCTTTATGGGAAAGATCGCTAAAACGAATATTATTTTTTGCTAATAATTCGTCTTTGGTGTTGCTGAATATTCTATTAAAATTTGTTTTAACTTCACCATGAAAAAATTAGTGTAAGAGGAGCTCAGGTCTTGGAGGTTAAAACTTAACAGGAATTCATGGGTTGAACGCGATCTGATTGTCTGCTAGGCGTCATTTTTTCTCCAAGTTTTTCCAAATATCTGTCGGAGTTTTCCATCTCAATTTGATTTAATTCACGGTGTTCATGGAACATGGAGTCCCGATTCAGTTGTCCGGCGCGAACCATCATTATGCATGTGATTTTGTTTCCACATCTCGGGGAGGTTCCACATGTTTGATACTCACTAACACACGTCGATAGCCTTCCAATGAGGTATTGCTTGTTTTGGTATGGTAATCTTAATACGTGTTATAAGGAACACAACTGTCAAAGTCAGCATGCACATCCTGTACACTGTAACAGGTCGTATTCCAATTATAGTTAAGAAGTACTTTATAGAATTGTCTCGAAAAGGAACGTTTTCCTTAATTTTTGTCAACGATGAAGATGCGTACGTCTTTATCCAAAGCCTCGCCAGGTACAAATTCTCGAAAATCTTTGCTAAACTGCCGAGGACTTATACATTTGCGACAAGCTTCTTACTAAGCCTTCAAATTATCTCGATTATTACGAAGTTGAAACCCTTGATAATTCCTGTGGTAACACGCATACAGCGCATCTATTATCCTGCGGGTGGATAAGGTACAGCATCTCATAACGACTTCATCAAGACAGTTCTGAAATCGTCTCGGGAAGTATGTTTTTTTTTTCTTGCTTAAGGAGAGAATTAGACTCCTCATGACTAACTCCCGCAAAAGGGTTCCAATTGTTTGTTACCCTATTCTGGGCGAACATATTCCCACGTTTGTGGAGCAATAAAAATCAAAGCACATCAACCGGCGCGCATGTTGGAAATGGCAAAACGGTTTGCTGCGTGGACGCGACATAACTATCTCTTGTATCCCCCCTTCCTTTTCCCCTAAACCCCCCTCCTCCCTCTAGACGGAATTATTGATATTTTATACAAAACTAACTATGCCGCGAGTGCCAAAGAAAAGCTGCTACCAAAGAACGCTGCAGCGACGGAGTTGTTTGTGACAAATTGCAATTTCACCCTCATCGTGTTCTCACCCTCGCCACCCCAAGATGGAGGGTTGGTGGGAGACAAGATATTCGCGTGGGTGAGAAAAGTGCACTGCCATTGACAAACTGGGGACGCAATTGCTTCCTCTTCTTCGTCCCGTACTGGTGGTCGTGATGCAATGGCGTTTGTGCTAAATGGCGTCGTACGCCCAAGTATGCGATTTTACCGTGGTGAGGATGGGGCAAATACATTCCCTATGATGGACCACTTCCGGTAGTCCATTGTGGGAGGTAACGAATGTCTGTGTGTGTGTGGCCGACGGGTACTTGACGTATTGGAGGAAGCTTTCAATCGGGGCTGGTTTGATTTAGCTGCCAAGCCTGCCGTTTTTCTCGGGGTTGAGTTGTTTTATGAGGTTTGGCCCCAACTTTTGAGTGGATTTTGAATGAAAAGCGGACCGATCGCGTACGAGGCAAGCACTCAACCGTTCCCTGAATACAGACAGGAGGGAAGGGACAGGGTGCAGTCGAAGTAGGGTCATGAATCATTGCATTGTAACAGTCAAACCCCATACAGCACCCGCACAGAGCCGACATATACGAAATGAGATCCATAATTTGTCTTTCGGCGCGGCTTTTAGTGCCATTGGCTGTCCGCTCGCGGCTGTCCTCGGGTCCACCCACGGTAAGATGCGATTGCGTGGGTGAGTGCACTCGATGTTTGGGCGGCAATAAAATGGCGGATGGCATATTTTCTTATCGCCGTCGTATGAATTATAAGCAGCATCGGTATAAGTTATTGGGTTATGTGTTCTCTCTATATCTTGGAGCTTATAGGACCCAATGGTTCCTACATCTTTTTGATATGTATAAATGGTATATTTTACTAACGTTATCTTCAGACACTGTTCATCGCTGCACTAGCTTCGAGATAGCTCATTTTTGAGACACTAGCAGTAAGATGAAAGATGGAACCTCAATGGCTCCTCCCCCCAGTGACCTCAGCCTCATAAATACTTCACCATCTGACACCGGAGCACAAATTCATCGCATCTAACCCAAACGAAAGCTGCTAACGAAAGCTCCAATTTCTACCGGTGAGATTTTAGGGTCACCTTCGCGTGATCCGAACCCCGAACCCCCGAGAAGAGCAGGGCAACCTTCCAAGCAACAGCAAAAAAAAGGTATACAGTACCTTAACCCGAATACGTTGACAGGTTTCCACTATCAAGTGGATCCGATGGCTTCCAGCTTGCTGGGAGAGGAATGCCAGATGCCTTCTCGGGGCACAACCGACGACGGTATCACTTTCCATCCACTGTCTCTAGCAGGCCAGCGTTCAGCATCATCTACCGCCGCTCATCTAGCACGATCATCGTGGGGCATCATGAAAAGTGACCTGCTCACTTATCGTCCCCAGTGTTGCCCAGAACAGCTAGCAGCGTAAGAGATTCCCATACGAAGCCTTAGTTCCTACGCAACAGGACGTAATTTGGACGTTACTTTCGCTGACAGTTTTGGGATGAAGGGACACCATATACATCTATTTATCGCTTCTTTTTTCTCTCCATTGACTGCAGCGAGTGCTTTTGTGCATGTGTGTCTGTGAGGGAGAGGAGAAGGTTTGGTTTGGTGTATCTAATGAAACTTGGCGTGGGCCATAAATTTTTACTGATAGTAGCAGCAGGCCTTCGAAGCTACGAAGCCGACGACGACGACGACGCTACTAGGACGATGAGCTGCCACTTGTCCAAATTTTATCGTCCTGTCAGCGAACGTAAACTCTTTTCTTCGGTTCCTTACCGTTCAGCTTCGGTACCGGGACACACCAGGATGAGCAAAATTTCTACGCATTGAGTCGGCTAAACAAAAGGCGACCCAGTCCTGTGTGCTGTCTCCGTGCTGTGCTCACATTTCGATCAATACTCCAACGTAAACTCATTCACGCCTTTCGTATGGTTGGTGTGTGGTTTTTTCTTCTCTCTCCCTCCCAGCAAACCGGCGGGCGACCGAAATACGTAGGTGTCAGGTTGCGCTCTATTGTTTATCATTTGTCTGTCGAGCCGTGTAAATATTGGGTAACGCATGAAGGCAATGGCGAAATGAGCTTCATAAGCTGTAAGCTAAGGCGTTCCCCTTTTTTCACGGTAACCCATTTTCGCTTTCCATTTATAAAATGATCAAAATAAATTTATGATGGTTTTTCCAGCAAATGGCTGCATAATGTTGCTCACGATGATTGCACTAATTATAGTTAATGCGTCTCAAACCATCGCAGTCGTGGACAAAAGTACAAGCCTGTGCTGTAAAACTAAATGCGGAGAAATATTAAAGTTCAATTCCTGGAAAAGGAGGCTTATCATTTTATCTGAGGCATCATCTTTTAATTAACCATATCCTTCCCGATTCTAGCTACGCGTGGTTGCTTCGCCTTTGAAAATAGCAAATCCCCTTTAGCAAGCCTTTATAGGATAGATTATAGCACAGACGAAAGCTATTTTAATCAAGATTGATACGTTTCCGTGTTTTGGGGACGGTCGCGAAAGATTGCCGCCTTGCTCGCAACCGCAGTTCCATCTCAAACAGCTCACCTGACGGCTGACGAACCGTCGTGCTTTGGGATAATTCTTTGAGCCTATGAATTTAACGATTTTTGGGAGGCTTAGTGTATATTGGCGATTTAGAAGTGATGGTGCCAATTATGTTAAATCAAATGCAACGCTTTTTTCCGATGGCATACAGTTGAGGCAAACAGGTATCACATCGGTGATCGGTTGAATAGGATTGAAAGCTATCATCGCGAACAGGCTAACTAATTTGATGATCGCGTGATTATGATTAGTGCTGCTGCTAGTGGGCTGGAAGTGGTGATAAGCATAAATTCATCTGGCGCAGCAGATATAGGGCGGGCTGTATGAAATTTACCATAAATAGATTAAAAACAGGTGGATTTGCTGGGATTTTGTGGTGCTGCGCGTCGTTATGACGTGCTGGTTGAACTTTAAATATTTACATCTTGCTATCTATTAGCATTCCAGATGAGTGCGTGGGTATCGTTCACTCCATCAGATGCCAGTACAATTAATCTAACAATGGCTATTGATGCAATAAGTAGAATTTACTAGCTGACAGTGCTGCCTACTCGCTATCGCTATCATTTGGACTTTACAACCCATTAGTTAAGACACTTTTTTATACAGCAAGGATGTGATAAAAAAAATGACACACCTATCAGTATCGTAAAAAGCAATTGGGAATAAATCGTGTAATTTTAACATAAAAAATATTGTGCAAGCTAAATCCCGTCTTTTACTTCTTCCGACTTGGGGACAAGAGGCCGTTCAGTCCTTATTCTGGAATTTCCATTGACAAGTCTTCTAGGGAAACTTGCCGTCAACTGTAGTCATATGTTCCTAAAAAAAATTATCATAAAATGATTGCAGTTAAGAAAATGTGAACAGCAATACGGCCAGGCCGTTCTTTATGAATAAAAAAAAAAAAAAATGTGAACAGTAGGTAGAACTATACTCCGATGCTCTTACTTGATAACGCCCAGGATCAAGTAAACTACTTGCAGATAGAACTGGACAGAAATATGTCCTGTCCTGAAACTTACTTATTACTGAAACACGATAGTAATGAAATCCCTGTTAATTGCTGAAATATCCACCTGCAAATTATAAACTTGGTCTTTGTAGTTGTCTAGAAAAGCCCCCCTTTAGAACTACAACCTTGAAGGATCTTTGCCTGCCATTTCTGGCTTTGTGTGATTTGTGTTTACCCGATGCTCCGTCCCGAGCATCGGGACAGACTGTCTCCGTCCTGCGTAGGTAGAGACAGTCTGGATAGGATTTGAATCCCGGTCCTACCGCGTGAGACCGGAGTTGCTATCGCCTTGCACACGTAGCAAATACAGTTCGTTAAAAAGTTAAATAGCACAAGTGCTCTAAAATTTGCAAATGAAACTAAACGTTACAGCGAACTAAACGAACTCAGCAGTTCGGTCACGGTAACGTTCGACGTTCGTTCTTGCCGCTAAACCCTAGTAAATCTGCAATTTTCCGTCACTCAAACAAAAACCTGCCCCAGCTTTTGGGGATCACATTTTGGAAGCTTACGTTCCTTAACACAGACGGGTGGCCGTGTATACCGGATTTCGGAAGTTGCAACAACAATGAAAGTTAGTGCGCTGCCTCTCAAACTATACGTCGTGGCGTGTCGCTAATCTCCCAGCTGTCTCGTTTAGCTCGGCTTAGTGAGTGTGGTTTTTGGCAAGTTATCGCGGTCCTTGTCGTCCTTGCCGTGTGCACACTTACTGTAGACTTGGCCGTCCAAAGAGTCGCCCTGACGCATCGAAAACGCAAGCCACGATACGATACGGAGAGATACGGAAGTTGCTCAACTTTGCTGAGATGATAATATGAATACAAGGAGTCATCGCCCATAGAGTGAAGCTGCATGGCGGGTGTTAGATGAGCTTATAATTTGCAACACTTTACAAGAAGTTTATCGGATCGGTGTGGTGAAGACTCACCAGCCCGGTACATGTACTAATTTTAACGAGGAACGACGAGTGCGCCCCGAAATGAATAAATAAACTCGAGCGAATATTCATTGGCTAGATGGTGAGGGCTTGATGGAATGCGAATATGTGCTTTCACGACCGAACATTTATTTCACTTGCAAATTTAGATTTCAACCTTGTGGTTGTTGCGTAATAGGGATAACAAAAGGGGAAATTTGTTTTCCCATTCCTCAAGGGTTGCTGTAGGAACCGGGAATATTGATTTGTCTGCAAATTTGATATTAAGTTGTGTGCTTTGCAAAAATTATTAACATACACTTGTTTGACGAAAAGGAAGCATAAGTATGAGTGGTAGAATAAACGTTAATGCAATGAGGCACAGGTAAACGATATCGGTGAAAACTCATCTAGAACAACAACTAAACTTTACTAAGTTTGAAGCGATTTCATCCATTTTTAAAACCGCCCAGTCCGCATTTAATTGCGAGTAGATGGTGGTCGTAATGAAAAAAAAACTCCTAATGCTAATGGATAGAAAAAGAAAAATGATTTTTTTTTTTGTTGATATAGAATGGCGTACTGAAGGCCACGCACAGGCGCACATCCGATCTTTCAAAACGGGCACCCCGTAAGGCTGGAATCAAGCAAGCCATTGTCACACACACGCACACACATGCACGTGGAACCCGGAAGGAAATGAATTATCAATCCACCAGGTACCAGGTAGAAGAAAGCGGCGTTAACACCTTTAACGCCTAAAAGTATGCTATCGCATTGTCATCGTACCGTCAGCCATCTTCCAGAGAACCGTATCAAGGAATGAATGAATAATTTCTCTGTTTACTGTTACTTATCATGTTTGCGTCTTCTCGTACTGCATCGTTTTCTCATAGGACAGCTCGTTGCCTAGAAGTTCTGTTCTGTTCTGTGATAAACATTTCTGGACAACAAAGAAAATGAGAGCTGACTCGATTCGACCGCAAAGAAAAACGGCGGAGCAGTACATCGAACCGGACGGAAAATTTCCACCCTGGGAGTATAGTGCTCACGATGCTCAACTCATTTCCCGGGCAGCCGCTCCTGTTCCTTCCCCTTGTTTATTCGGGAGTCCTTCCCCTCGGGGGAGAACACTGTATACACGGGGAATTGTGTGCTGCTTTTGTTTTATGCGAGGAGTGGGGCTAGGGAGGTTGGTGAGAGTGACAATCATCAGCGACAGACAGCAGGAAATTGCGCAACAGGTGAGCTTTTCCGCTTCCCCGGTAGCCTGTGTGTGTGTGTGTGTGTGTGTGTGTGTGTGTGTGTATAGGCAGTGGAGAACCGACCTACGACCTCGCGTTGGTTTAGGTTAGGCCGTGAAACGAAACCTCCACACATTGTGCCCAACGAAACAACGAATTCTCGTCCCCAAACTTCTTCCTCACCACACACACACACACACACAGCATAATCGTTTCGCGATGTAAGTGTGAACAAATGGTGCGTGCGTTTCTCGGAAGTGAGTCGACACGGAGAACAACGGTTGAAGTGGCGCTCGGAGCGCTCGAGTTCTGAAGGTTATGTGTGCCCGATGCAGGAAAAAGATTGTTTCGATCCTGCGTAAACGCGCACAGTGGTGGGCATGGGTGGGAGCTACTCTGTTTACTCTTCTATCCACCCCCTTACACACTCACCCATTCGCTCCCACACAAGCTCCACACATCCCATAGCAGGACGTCCCGCCGTGCGAAGGCTTCCCACGCCTTGGTGGATTATCGAAAAATGATATGTAAAACGGCACCGGCGCATCGTTACACCATTAGCGAAAATTGACGATTTTGGTTTTGGGCTCCAGCAGCGATCATCTCCCCCTGCCATTTCTAACGCGCCCAGGTACGCAAATTTTGGAAAAAAGTATTTTTGCTCCCGACAGCGCTATGATTGGGTTTGTAGGCATTTTTTTTTCTTCTACCCTAGCTTTGGCAGCACCTGGCGTTCGTTTGGCGTGCTAATGTTCGTAGAAAATGGAACAGATTTCTTGGGAGCTTCTCTCACACGCTCACACGGCGATAATGATATGTCGATTAGAATAAGGATTTCGCACGAAAATTGTACCAATCCTCTAATAGCTGATTTCTGTCCGACGCACACGGATCCCGTCGTCGCACAGTGGGGAAGGATCTCTAGAAAATTGGAAATATTTCAATGCCCCATTCAAAGCATGTCGCATTTGACGCACCCGGGAACAAAGCGAACGCCATCCCGTGTGTTGCGCACACTGTCTGCCGTCAGTGTAATCTTCACAAGCTTTAAATTTGATATTTCTTCTACGTTTTCGAGTCCCATGCACAGCAGACCAGCGTTGTGTTTGCTGCTGCGGGTTAGCTTGTGACAGTCAATTTAATTTAATCCACTAGCACAATCGACTTAATTTGACCGCAATTTGTCCCCCATCACCTGTATCCCCTGCAGACACTTGCTCCAGTGTAATGCATTTGCTTTTATTGCGGGACCTGGCCCCTGATCCAGATCCGTGGAGCCTGTCACGTACGGCTTAAGGCGTTCTGGTCGGTGTTTTTTCGGTTAAATGGGGAAGTTGAAACAAACTATAAAAAAAAACCGTGGCTGAAAAGCTATAACCCCGATTGAATCGATCGATCCCGGCTGGTCTGCCATTGCTCATTGGAATGCATAACGTCACACGGACGATGCACAACACGTAGCCAATAAGCCTCGCGTACCTGTAGGATTTGAACCGGTTTGCCCCACCGGTGGCTACTCGAGTGTATCGTTAGGTGAAGTCTTCCTTTTTTTTCTCGTGTTGGATCTTCCCACATTTCCCCATGGGTAATGTTCATGTTTTGTATGGCTCTTTTTTGTGGGATAGTCGTTTCTGTAACGAGACCTGACGAGGCTTTACGGAGGGATCCGTCGTTTTTTTTTGTTTGCTTTAGTAGGAGTCCTACGACCGAAACGAAAACATTCATGATGGCAATAAAATTCAGCCTCCACTTCAAATAGGCTTTGCTCGTTTGCCGTTTTACAGAAGCACATGTAGATCAAGAAGGACATTCTGGCGGGTGTGTTTTTTTTTATTCTTTGAAGAAAATGCCACCCAAATCCGAAAGCACCGAGCAGCATCATTAAATGTGGAAATAAAATATCACCAGAACCGGTACCGGCGCCCACACACACGCCAAGAAGATGAACATGCCAATTTACATTATGCCCACCAGTGGGTGGCTGGCTCTTCACGGCGGATCCGCGTACCATGCATCGCGCGCATGCAGAGCCCGGTCATATATTTCCACCGAAACATATCATTCGCCTACTGTGTGGACATTTTTCATGCTCGTCTCTCTCTCTCTCTCTCTCTCTCTCTCTCTTTTTCTCTGTATTCGGAAGAAAATTCCGCTCGAAACGTTCGCCTTACTCATCCATCATAGAATTCCACACACGCACACGGGCGGACAGAAGAACTTTGGTTAACGAACGGCATCACAGCGAGCTTTCCCATGACGATTGCCATGGTTGCATCGGGCTTCCCCAGCCAGACATTCTTCACCACAAAACGGCACTCGACTCACGTATGTCTATCGGTATGCAGCATACCCCGAGTGTGTGCTCGGGTTCTCGGGATTTGTGCCCAAGCGCAAATGGCATGGCACGGTTCCACCGACCGATCGACCAACGGTGGACGATGGCATTTAGTTTGATTTGATTGTCGTAACCATTTTTAGTGTGTAATTTGATTTAATTTCCCACCGAACGGGTCGAGAATTTAGCGAGTTCAAGTGCCGTGCACTTGTTGGATGCGCTCGGTACATCTGCCCAACGACTGGGGCCGGTGCAGCAGATTCTGGGAAAAGTTCCGTTTGGAAAATAATATTTGTGAGCTTGCATGCGATTCGCAAGCCCGCAGCTCGGTTGGTGATGAGTGTGCCGGGTATTGTGTTTGAAGCCGGTTCCTTAATCAAATCTTGCTGGAAGTTTTTTTAAGTTTTCCTTGTATATTTGATTCTTGCAATAAAACGGAACGTATTAAAGTGATTCACGACGGTTTGCGTAGCTAAAGACCAAGTTCTGTTGGGCAGCAGTTGCATAACTACTTATTTTGTTATTCTACCTGTCCTCCTTGTCTATCCAAGGTGGTTACTTTTGAGACATTTCTTATTGAAAACCTAAACAAATGAAAATTTGAAAGTTCTCATTCATCAACTTTGTTCAAGGATCTTTTTTGTAAAAGACTTAAGTTATCGAAACATCAACCATGATATATTCCTACAATCAGTCCGGTCCCTTTTATCAAGACTACTAAATGAGGTTGATAAACATAAAGTTAAAATGGTTTCATATTGCTGGCTGATCATGGTCTTCAGGTTAAAATGGTTTGGTATAAAAGTGCTTTGTTTAAAACTTAACCTTAAAAATTTAATGTTATCGGTTCAAATCTTTCTTCAGCCTGAATCCTGCCTTCACAAATGAACTCCTCAATTACCCTGCAATCTGAAGAACTGTTAGCTAATATGCCACATGTCGACCGAATTTTTCGTTACATTTAACTTGTTTTACATATTTTTTGGGTTAATAAATGTTTTAAGCTTTTCCTTTAATTGCGTAATATCTCGTTATTGATATAATGAATTATCTATGAAGTTGTATGAGGTAGAATTGCGTTGTTAGCGTGTTACGCACAAAAATTCACGCAATGCATCATGCAATCTGTTATTGTAAAGTGCTAGATAAGTTAAGATTGTGTTCATAGAAACAATAACACCGTTACGATGAGAGAAAAAAATATTCAGATAAAATCATCGAACTTGTTAGTTGGTTTAATTTGTTGCAAATAAATGAAATCAATACCTCATTTTGCAGATCATTGCGGTAATCGGAAGACCGATCGAACATCCCAATAATATTTGTATGTAATATTTATGTAAAATATTTGTAGAGGACAGAATCGTAAGGTAAAATTTCCCTGTAATTGACTGATTCGCTCTCTTAGTTGGATGTCCAAATCATTTCTTGTTACAAAAAAAATCTGTGGATGGACTCCTCTATAGATCCTCTGATCTGTGATCTCTGGAGTATTTTGTGCTGTGCAAATTGCAATCTAATGCACTGTTTAATTAGCTGATAAGTATAGATAGCATGCTGAATAATTCAAACATCAGTGTAACTGGATAATTTAGTGTCTGACTTGCCTTCTTAAGAGATTCGTACACCTGAAGCTTCTTTATAGCAAATCAGTTGTACATGTGAATTGAGCACAAGATTTAGTAAAACATATATTCAGTCTGAAACTATGCATATTCGTACGGGTTAGGCCACTTACCAATTTGCGGTACATCGTATTGCCGCTGGCCGCGTGTACTGCGCAGCATCATTTGGTTCGCGATGCCGTGCGGGATTGATGGCAGACCGCTACTGCTGCTGCCACCATCTTGCCCAGAGTCGGCCATCATCTTATTGCGACCGCCGGTCGGTGACGCCCGCTTGCTGCTCGACGCCGACCGCTGTAGATTAGCATTGCCCTGTCCACCACTACCACCAGCGACTGCTCCGTTGATGTCGTCATCCCTATCGCCTCTCCCACCACCACCTTCACCATTATCATCATCCCGATCGTCCATGCCGCTCGAGGAGGAGGATGAGGAGGAGGAGGACTGATTGACGTCGAAGGAGGATGTCGCACCGTTCGGACCGTGGGACAGTTGTTGCTGCGCAGCTCGTATGTCAAAGTTGGCCTGCACACCGAACAGTTCCTGCAGACCACGCGGTGGCTGCCCAACAAGTGGCCCGATCGGGCCGTGGCGTAACCCCGTCGGCAGATGGGCCGGCGGTGGGCTCAGCTCGGGCAGCTCATTGCTCGTCACGTGGTTGATGGTGCCTAACGCGACCGCACCATTGTTACTGCTGATGATGCTTCCACTGCCACCGCCAACACCACCTCCACCGTTGGTGGTGCTGTGTGTCTTCTGGTGAACCGTGGCCATCATGGGCCGCATCAGGTCGACACCGTTTTCGGCCAGCAGCTCCGACATGTCGTCCAGGTCGTCGAGCAGCTGGGCGGGTGGCGGTGGCGGCGGTGGCTTGATGTAAGCATCGCGTGCCATGTGCAGCGAGTACGTACTCGAGAGCACGCTCATGTACGCCAGTATCGGTAGAATCGGTCGGATCATTTTTCACTGCTACCACACACCCACACACACACACACGAGCCCGGTTTCGGCAGTGTTCTTGCAGGCGGTACGGTACGGGTAGGCAGTCGGAACAATGGGGGGGAGTGGGGAACTACGCGCGCGTGTGAAGCTGCGAGGGGAGATGGATGATATTCCCGACGCCTGATCCGGACTGTTTCTTTTGTTTTTCCCGAACGCGGATACCTGGGGACCTTTGGGACCTTTCGGTACTCGTGCCGGTTTCGGTGCTGGCTGATCCTGATGAGCGCTGACACGAACGTCCGTAACGGCTAACCACCGTGTGGGATATTCAACAGGTCCCTTCTTTAACCAGTGACAGGTATGCCGAGTCGTGGAGTCGTGGAGGGTTCTTGAGAATGTGGTTGTATGTGTGTATTTTTTTTCCTTATTCTTTGAAAGTCCCAGTCACGAAACGGTCCAGGAAACTCTACACCCCTCTATCCTGCTTGCTCGCTATCGTGGAAAGACTAATGGCGTCGGGACGGGATCGAGTTTAGCAGCGTCGCGAGGTCGAAACAACGAGAGTGTCTATCGGTGCCCGGTGGAAGCAGATGCGGCGGATGTTTGGAGATCTTCAACTTCAGTGTTTAGGAACTCGCTACCACACTACAAGGAATAGGACGAGCTACGCGTTGACTAGATGCGCACGGAACACATTCCTGTACGGGTTCTCGCACCATTACACCGTCCCTCGGCAAAAGGCGACGGAAAGGTCAGAGCCAGTCAGAGTTCGGCGAACGCGACAAAGCACTAGCCAGAAGGCGTGTGAGTGTGGGCCAGAAATAGTGCGAATGTGCGGAGTCTTAATGGACCACTTTCACGCTCGTTCTCGGTGGCACGCCACACTAGCAATCCAACGTACGTGCATTGGGCGATTTGGGGAAGCTCCGATACACCGTGCGCTCTATTCGCTTCCGATTCACTTTCTACTGTCTGCGGACACTGTACTGTGCGTGTGCGTTCCGGCGGACCTATCGGCGGACCCTTAGCAACACGGAGCAGAGATAGACGGTAGAACTTCTCAACTGCTTT
This sequence comes from Anopheles stephensi, assembly GCF_013141755.1. Lineage (NCBI taxonomy): Eukaryota > Metazoa > Arthropoda > Insecta > Diptera > Culicidae > Anopheles > Anopheles stephensi. The sequence continues at coordinate 117,703 of NW_023405437.1, read as the reverse complement.
CGCGCACTATCACACACACACCAGCTCAGCCCGTTTTTCTGGAGCTCGCTGTTTGGCCGGATTTTTCGGGCAGGACACAGTGTGGAGTCGTGACGGTTGCTCCAAACCGTTGGCATTCATTGCACGTCCACTGCACTGCTTTCACACTGATTTCGGTACACGCACCGAACGCGAACATACACACACACACACGGGCAGAGAAACACACAGATACACTTAGATACACGCTTACACCGAGCAAATGTACACCATCACACTGGCACACTCAGTCACACACACACACACGCACGCACGAACGCACACACTCACACGTACCGAAATCGCATGTCGCAGTTGACAAAGGTACACGCACCACGCTCACGCGGATCAGAACGGAACAGAACAGTTGTACAGAGATAATTACAGATTATCGCCCGTATCCTTGGGTTCGCGACGTCAATCGATATCTCGGCACGAATATCTGGCCCGATGGCACCGCTGCACTTTGCGCTAGTTGCGTTGGTTGTCACTGTTAACGGGTGAACGAACGTTCCCTGGGTCGATCACGGAGCAGACAGTTTGGTGAGGATCTGCGACGAGCTGGTTACTGGCCTCTAGACACTAGGATTTCTTCCACTGCACGTACACCTATTGGACAGACTCGTTCACGCTGTCGTTCGGGATTCGCTTGCCACTGTACATCACTTCACACCAGGAGCAAGGACCAGTGTATCCTACCGAGGATGGCTAACAACAACAACGATACTAACATTAATAACAACACTTGTTCTTTCGCCCCAGACTTGGTTGGGGAACCCCTGCGTGGCGTATCCTGTTCACAAAGGTGGTGGTTTCGGGGTAGTTCTGGCTGCGGACACGTAAATCGGCAGCTCCTCACTGAGCGTAACGGGAGAACTCGGCACTCGGGTATTTGTGAATTGTTGCGGGCACCTTAGTGAACTAATAATAGTACGATGCTGCTGCTGTTGCTGCTACTGGTTCTACTGCCGTTGCTGGTGCTGCTCAGTAGGGGGTAAGTGTGACCACCCTGGGAGGCCGCTTTGGCCATGACGCGCGCTTATCGGACCGTTTTAACACCCTACTAGCCTCGTCAAGGGATGGAACGCGAATGAACGGAACCGAACGGTGCTCGTGTCGGTTTTACTAGCCTGTCCGCCTGGCAGCTCCGGGCACCGGGCTCGGAAGCGATCGGTCGGTTCGGCCGAACTTCACTCACCAGTCGGGGTAGATTTGGTTTGAGAAGCGCGTGGTCGTCACATTCGGCACGCAAAACCCCCTGGCAAATGAGTGTTCACACGGTGCTCACACGGTGGAGCTTTCGCGAACGGTGACTTTGTCGGTGACTTCGGGCCTTGCCATGCCCAGACATGGTGGCGTTTCTACTGCTGCTGCTGATGCTGCTGTTGGGAGAATGGTGAATGGTTCTGCGACCGAACCGAACGCACCACCAGGAGGCGGTGGACGCGACCAGGAAGTCGCTGCCGAGCGTAGGCAGCAAGCGAAAGCGCATACGATGGCATCAAAGAGCGCCTGCGCATCACCTGCGAGGGACAGGTCCATTCAGGAAGGTCTCCGGTACAAGCCACCAGATTCTCTGGAGCTTGTTTTGCTGTTTTTGCTGTTTTGCTTTTCGGTGAAATATTCGCGCTGGTGGAGCGGGGGATGGAAGCGATCGGTACTGTTTTTCGCGTCGTCATGTCATGTCGTCATCGTCATCGGTTGTTCTGCGACCTGGCGGTGTGAGAGGGAGCTCTCGTCCAATCCCTCTCCTCTCTTTCCCTGGGTGGCTGGTCGGTGGAATTTTCCTTCGCATCAAGCATCCTTGTCAGCGTGTCACTCATTCTTTTACCACCATTGTCCCTTTTGCAAAGCTGCAGAATTGTTCAACTGTAGTTTTTCAATGGGTTTTATTTCCTCCTTTAGAAGTGTGGAGCGCACAATAGCGCACAAACCAAAACAGAGACCAACCCATGGCTAGTGCTCTGGACCGAATTCGTCCGGGATGCTGATGATTCGCGGGGATAAGCTTACCGATGGTACCAAGCACCAGGCGCCTCCATTGAGCAGTGTATTGTGAAGGTCAGATCTGGTTCGTTTCGCTTTTTCTTTTATCTTCGCGGTCGGTAAATTGTAATCTGGCGCTCGATGCTTTGAATTGCACATTAAATGTGAATTACAATGCTACCCAACAAAGGATTCGTATCAAATTCCACTTTTATCGTGCTAAGTGCGTCACTAAGGAAATGTAAAAAGTGTTTTCTGGCGCTAGCACGATGCCGCATAGCTTGAATGATTTTATTGCATCTTTGGAACTTGTTATGGATCATAATTTGAGGACATAATTAACAAGTGGATAAATTGGTGGGGATGACGCAGTTCCGCTTATAATATCGTACTCATGGACAAATAGCGCACACTATCAGGTGGATCGTCCTTAGGAATGTACCCATAATCGTTCTTGATCGCCATCCACCACCATAAACTTGCTTCGGGCAAAATTTTGGGGGTCAGGTTTACAGGTTTTCGTGAGAATTCTTGTACCTTAACGAAAAATGTTGATAGATGATAGTAAATATTTCATAGCTTGTATCATCTAACAATTAATTAATTTAGCTGACTTTCTTCATTATTGCCAGAATACCGTAAATACCGTAAAGTATCGGTTAAGTTCTGGAAAATGAAGTAACAGTATCCTTAACTCTCAGACGACACCATTCCCACCTCCCAAGCCCGCGGTTGTGTGCCCTGCATCAGCATGGGCCGACCTTGCTCCAGATTGTTTTGTTCCTCATTTCAAACTACCCGCGAGGTGATTATCCAACGATTATACGTCGCATACGGTGTGTGTGAAAGTGTCTGTGTGTACCGGAGGGTTGATATTAAATCCGTGCTCTTCCTCGAATCCGAAAACTCTTGGTGCTTGGAAAATCCCCAACTTCATCAACTTCGACTTGCATCCCATGCCCCACAGAACAAACAAACCTGAGCAGTAAAAGAACCAACACAAAAAGAAAGCTTTCGTTGCTTGATGATTAATACCGATGGATTTGTCATGGAAATTCCGCAACAAATCCCCACTTCACGCGAGTTGTAACCCGGTCGAAGGGGACACCACACATGGTGACAGAAGGTCACGATGTAGGTGCAACAAACGAAAATTCCTAAAACCATCTTTCCACTTCATCTGGGTTTTCTTTCATAATTTCAGCGTTATGAATGTTTGCCAGAAGGGGGTTTTGGTGTTGCTCACATACTACACGTATTGTAATGTTTTTGTTTTGATATTATCAAGGATAAACGAACCAGCCTGCCCCATTGTGCCCTTTGGTAACACACACACACACATTGTTCCGTCACTGTGTCGTCATTGTTTTTCTTCCCCACAGTCGATGGGAATGGTAGTTTGTTTTGTGAAACATAATCACACAAACCTTTGGTTCTGGTGTGCTGGGGAGCTGAAAGCCAGGGAGAGGTGGTAGATAATTTTCCGAAAGAATAACTGACGAGAGGATACTCGGAACGGGGCTACTAGCTCGTGAGTGACTCTGTGAGTTCTTGTACTTTCCATTCAGCTGTTTTTCCCATCGATCGGATAGAGTGAAGTCGAGTGAGGGGGGGGGGGGTGAGTGTGACAGCTAGAATTTGAGGAGGGTGGTGGTCCTTGTCCTTCTTCCTCCTTCTCTGCCTCTTCACCGACAAAACCTCGATGGCGGGAACCAACGCGTAAGGCTTCGGGTTTGGCGCTCATTTTCCCCAGCTCTCTCAGCACCCGAAGCTTTCCGAATGTAAGGGGAAAACTTGGCTTTTCATCCTTCTCGGCACGGGGAAAACTCCATCATTTTGTAGGTTCGCAAACACAAACATACCTCCCACCGGTCCTCTTTCCATGCCATCCGTTTTCCCCTCACCCACCCACCGAAACCGTAACGAACGATAGCCACACACCGACTCAAACCCTGTTCGTTGGGGAAGGAAAGAACATCGCTTTCTCTGACGCCTACGCAACGTTCTGGGGTTTGTTCGTCCTGCCGAGCCGATCCGCCAACTGACGTCCGTTCTGGTATCCGCAGTACACCGTCCACGGAACCCGTGCATTCCACCCAGAACATGGACCAAAACTTTCCACTCACCAATTTCACCAATCGAGCAAGGGAAGGGACGCCCGGCGAACGAAGCTGCAGGGCTGAAGTTGGGCAACGCGCTTCCGAAAGCAGGATAGTATGGGTTGGAATAGTTAGAATAAATTTGAGACACGATGTACACGATGAGATGAGCGCGAACGGTGAAGCTTTTGCTGAACGCTCGTTGCCGTTTGACGTAAGCAAAAGCTCTTGCTGCTTTTTATGTTGTTTTGTCTCTGTTTTGAGTTCTTGGTTTTTTGTTGTTGTTGTGCATTTTCGCTCCGTTCTTCTATTTACATTGCCGCCTATCACACGCCGATTGCGTGTCCGTAGGTTCGTTCTTCCAGCCGGGTGCGTTTCCGTACTGCTGGTGCTGATATTTATTTCATATTTATTTCTTTGTGGCATTGGAAAAGCTTCAACATTCAACACTGGTTGCTTGCCCACCGTTTTGGATGCCGATGCCTTTGGAGCGGCGGACCATTCAGTACTAGCATGTGTTTGTGTGTTCGTAGGGGGATGGTTGGAATGGTTGGTGTGCTTTTTATCCATGCGTTTCACCGTTCAATGTTACGAATCATCTGCCATTGTGTGTGTGTGCATGTGTGTGTGTGTGTGTGGCAAAGGAAATCGCGAAAAGCCTTCATCAGACTGTCAAAATGAGGTTGTCCTTTTTATTATGTGTGTTGTGTTTGCATAGAGACGAACGAAATAGCAAGCAGACAGGGTAAGGGGGCAACTTTGTGTGCGTATGTGGCCGGCGCGTATGTGTTTGTGGTGCTACTTTCATTCATGCGAAAGGCTCAAGAAAAAACAAACCCCACAAGCACGAAATAGCCGTAAGCAGGTTTCGGGAGGGAATGAGAAATTCGGATACCTTTTGCTTTTCGAGTTTGATGAGACATTGTGCCGTTTTTTTTCGTTTACATTTCTTTTAAGACAACGCATCGAACAATTTCGCTTGGTGATGAAATTGTGAGTCATATAGCTGTTTCATTTTATCGGTTTGTTCATGGCTGGTTGAAAGTTGGTTAGTCATAAATATTTTGGCCCTTCACGACTAAATCTTGGTTGCGTTGGTA
>NW_023405437.1:0-110000 GCF_013141755.1 Anopheles stephensi | reverse complement strand
CAGTCTAAAGTATCTCTTATTAGCGATGTTCATCAAGATTACCCGTTTCACGATAATTTATTTTCCTGCAGTCATCTTCTGTAGGGAGATTGCATATCATAATCGAACGAATGGCTTCGAATGGGGCTTATGCTTAGCAATGATCATCTCGCTCAAAATTTTCTGCCCAAACGCTTCTGCTACAGTTCAAGGCTATACGGAAATTAACATCCATTTGAAGCTTTCGTGTGTTAAACGTTATTAAGAAGTATTACAAGATTTGTCAGCTCATCGAACAAATGTAAGAATAACGAAAACAATACTAGATGTACAATATTTGCAGTTCCATAAGCGGTAACTCCGGCTTCATACTGTAACGGTAGCTAGTGCTCCTTTAGAGAAGCGTCATATCCTAGCAGGTAGTAGTGCAGCGTCAGATGCTGCAAAGGTCTCATTAGTTCTTTCAGTAGCCAGAGTTGTCCGTGAAGCCAGAATATTTTAACCAAGAAGTCATAAAACTTCAACGACTTCTTGGTTAAACCGTTTTAATCGTTTATCTTTGCTGGTCACTTGGAAATGTAAGGCGGAGGTTTTATTCATTGAAAATCAGCTAGTTCCCAGTAGTAGTAGTAGTAGTAGTAGTCTCCGCTGTAGGCCTTGTAAATGCTCTCTGTGCTGATTAACTCCATGAAAAAACAAAAATAACAATTTCCATCTTCATCTTTACAATTTCAACTCGCCATCAAATATGTCTGGCTGACTAGGGAGCCAGAAATGCCTCTCGAGGTTGTAGAGCCACGTAATTAGAAAAAAATTGTATGCTGATGTCCCTCAGCAAAACATTTTTTGAATCATGGTTCGTTAAGGAAGTTAGAAGAAGAACAACTCGATTTGCTATTAGGCTTCTTCCACGGAGACCTGATGAGTGATACGCCATGATTACATCAGTGGCTGTCTGGATTGCAAGGTTTGCAGGAATTCCCAACAACATGAACGAACGCCCAACGCTGGACGTCTTTGGCCGAGTTCGGTGAGTGTTTTTGTTTGCATGTGTTACAGCCTAATCTAAGATTCTGCGATTCAGTGTAATGTCCTGTTAGTCTATAAGTATTTCGTTCATTACTACTTCAACTTTATCCGAAAAACAGATAAAATAAATAGACAAAATTAGTTGGCAATCATGATGTTCAATCTAATTTCAAGGAGTTTCTGTTCTTGGTTTCAATGAATCTTCGGTCGTGGTCCTTCAACGATTCAAATAGACATATCAGTCTTATTAGTAAGAAAAAATCAAATATTTAAAATAACACATCATTTAATTTTCGAATGTCTGACTGCCTAAACAGGGTTTTTATTATTGCTGATGAAAGTGTTCTGACGTTATCCTTAACCTAGCAATAACAACAGAATATATCAATTTTCCATGAACGGGACCAAATAAATTTACTCATTGATTTATTTTCAGGATAACCCTTTTTATTGTTAGCGTTTTGTGAGTAAACCACTTTATTATTCATTAAAAAAATGGCCAGGCCGTATTGCTTAGTTAACGTTTTAGACAACCGTCATTCAAATATGCTTTCAGTTAATGTTAAAAATGTTCAAAATAATACATTGCAATTTGCTAAACCTATTTTCCCACTCAAATGCCAGCTCCATTAACAAACGACTAGATGATCTTTAACCTTATCTTTAAACCAACACCAACTACCTTGTGACAGCAACTATTTCCATACCGATAGATTGCACCATGTCGTTGGACGAACTATCCTAAATGCTGCCGCCGCTTCGAATTCCGTCCAGTGGTGGAGCTTTGGCTGCTTCCGAGAACTCGGTGAGCGTTCATTAACGAAAATCACTCCACACTTACACACCTCCGGGACAGGTTTCGCTTCGACACCCGTCGGCACAAAGCTGAAGTGTCCTCGTTAATATCCGACCGTCGAAATATGATTCCTGCACTGACACTGGCATTAAAAATACCACCGGAGCGCCCTTCAACTCCGCTGCCCATCCCTCTCCAACTACCTCCACCCCTCCCACCCCATCACCCATCCCTTCCAAAAAAAAATACGGACCATTTTCGGCCGCTTGGTAAATTTGCTTCTGCGTCACCTTTGTCCACAATGGGGACCTTTCAGCATCGTGGGCAAACACACCGGGCTCTTAATGAAATTACACATTTCCTGTAATATACCTCCACACGTCCTTCGCTGCACAGGTCCTGCGGTCCGTGGTGGCGACGGCCGCGGCCCGTTCGGTTTGCTGTCGTGCCTTACGCCGCCATACGAAGCGCCACAGGAAAAATGAATAGATGGTTGCGGTGCGTGTTAATAACATTAAAACGCTCTCGTTGGTAATTATACACCATGTCGAGATTTTAATGAACGTTAGCTCACTAAATCGCGCCGTTCATCGCGCGTGGATGTGACGGTTGACCGAGTGTGGGCCGAGCTTAGCTTGAACGAAGCTGTTGTTTTTTTCGCCCCCTCTAATGCACTCTCGGTGCATGTCTGAAAGGATAATTCTGGAACGGTGTGACACGGTGTCGAAAATAATTCAGACCAAACGGAGAGATATGTCGCGCAGAGTAAACACATACCTTTAACGATCAGCCTCAACTTCAATCAACTTCAACATCAAGAAGTTTCTTTAATGGCTCGTGGAACGAAGGAGCGAGCAAACAGCGGGCTAATAATTTTCCCCCGGGACAACCTGTTGATGGAAGGGGAAGGGAATTCTTCCGAAATCTCCGTTTTGCCTTTGTTTTGCCCCCACACTCACGGTTGGGTATGGCTAAGGCATCAAACAATTAATTAAGGGGAAATTCCACCGTGCTCCTTACGGTAGTCACATTCTCGGTATTCACGTTTCCTTCATCCTTCGGTCTGTGAACGCAAAAAGGGGTTTAAATGTGATGAAAGTGATTGGGAAATCCAATTACAGATACATTTACCGTTCCGGAGTGGAAAAGCATATTTTCCAGCCACCGAGTGATGTGAACTTAATACCCACAGTGACAATTACCTGGGAGCTTTTAAATGCTGGAAAATCCACTGGTTTTGTGAGGCTTAACAGCGGTGGATTCTTAGCACCGCTTGCTTTAGCTTGAGAGTGCCATAAAGCGCGAATAACACTTTTTTTCTCTCGTGTCCTTAAGCCTCGTTTTCCGAACGCAAAATCTCACAAGACATAACATTTTTATACGGCACGATGGCATATCTCGGGAGCAAATAATGTTCCCGTGCACTTAATATGATCGTTCTAACTCCGGATAACATCTCACGTCTATCACAACACCGGCGAAGTAGGAGGAAAATGTGTCTGGTGTTGGTTTTTGTCTTGGATGCAAAACTCCCACCCAACACGGCCAGCCAACCAGTGAGATAAACCAACCAGCCACCCAGTCGAGCCAATGTCGGAGGTGATCCATAAAGTATAGTGTGGCTGCCCGGTTGAAAGATATATTGCGTGGCCGCAATATAAACGCGACGGTTTACGGTTGGCCAGTACTACTCACCGGCGCACCGGCATGTGTGACCTTTCGGAGGTTGTTAATATTATGGTCCAGAGCTTTTGCATTCCCATGCATTAGTATGCATCTCGGTACGCTTGGCTGCAGTGTGAAGGATCTGCCGTGTGCATTATCGCTCATCGCTGGCGAGACGCGATAGTGCAGCGGATGTTTGCCTTTCTCGGAAAGATGCACCGAATGTTGTGCACCTACGCGATGCTTTTTGCCACACGTGTTGGCGTTGAACCCGTACGATGTATCCTTCGAACGGGTAGAGCTACAATTGTGTCCGTGCGCTTGTACGCTAAGAACATCCGACGCATTTGGGGTGCAAACAGAAACGAGCAATGCTTACACAGTGCTTGGAGAAACTTTCAATGTCAAGATCATTTTCTTAGGGTTCTTGATGTTTGGAGGGGAGTACAGTTTCTAACAAACGATGGAACACTTGTTGGAAAATTTTGCTTGATGAAGACATTTCAGAACAACCTTGTGTTCAATAACTTGCGTGATAATCTATGGAATGCTCTTGTCTATATAACGTTTAAAAATGTCAATAAACTGAAAGAAATATGTAACAAATGATGCAATTAATTATAATATTTGAAAAAAGAGCATTTGGTTTATTTTCATTTTTAATGACAAAATGCTTCATGAAGATGTACCAGTCAACTATCAAAGTATACATTCTGCCTGGAAGAAGTACAAAAAATTGTTTTAGCTCAAGAACAATTCCTCTTCTGAAATTAAATAATAAAACTTTAACTTCAACTGAAGAGAGATGGGGAACACTAAAAGAACAGTTCAAATTAGTACAAATAACTCAAGCAGGACAAAAGGTTTTACAAATATTAAAGCTTTAAACAATCCACATGAAATGAGCAACCGATCGCCAGTGGTGGGTCAGGATACATGGGACCCGAAGTGGAATGGCAGTTGATGCAGCTCTGATTAAGATATTAGAGGGAATGATAGGATTTCCCTCGCCGACAAGGCCTCTCTAATGGGTAAGGCCCCAATAATATCATCCAAATCATGGAAACATTCCTTAAAGATGTGAAAGATGTGAATGTGTGTAAGGGGTTAAGAGTTAGGAAAAAATCAGCAGGAATATGTCGGTCGAACGAAATCCGATCGTCTGCTGGGTGTCCTTCCTTCTCAATTCTTTCACGTCACCTTTTAGTAAAGTGACATTGGAGTCCTTCTTTCATACAACGTTAACGAATATAAAATCTTGAACAAAAATCTCTTTAGAATTTCTAAAAAACCAATCGTTTTTCCTTCTTCAAATTCATCATCCAACACGTGTTTTAACCCTTACTACATTTAATTAAAGTACCTACGTTTAATTAAATGTTAAATTGCCACGTTAAATTTTTATTGCACCCATCCCATCTGCTTGCTCGTTAATGTTCATCAGATCATAGAAAACTCACAAAGATAAAAGATGTAATAGAGGCCGAAACAAAAAAGACGCCCGCGTCACCGAACGCAAGCAACCGTATATCCTTGTCACGGCACCACGTTGTCACGTAGGCCGCACTGTTGCTTATGCAACCTTGAAGTGTGCATCGTACGCCAGGGCTTTTGCAACAGCACATTGCATGCTGCCGGCCAGCACCGACGGTCATCGACATCATCATCATCACCATCGTCATTCTGCATAGGAAAGCCCGAGCACCGAAAAGCAACACAATGTAAAGGCGTGTGCGTGGGCTACCTGGGCCGGCAGTTTGGCGAAAAAACTAACCTGCTTCCATCCATTTTGTGCAACCTTGCAACTTGGCGAGGCAAACATGCCGGCCGAGAACATTAGCCGCCGACTAGCAGCCGCAGCGAGCAAAAGGGGGATGAAAGATTGTGAACATAAATCTTAACCCCGATCCTACACCTGCCATCTTAGGCAGGTAGGGATGTGGACTAGTGTTTTTTTTTTTGCGATGCATTTATTGCCGATCCTATCCACGCCAGGTGAACCATTCCACTCTCGGCGTAGTATGGCGGTTATTGCTAGGCTGAAGGTGTACTCGGTGGCGTTAATGTGCATGTACCGGACAATGGACGCCCAAATGCACGTGTGCTTCGGTGTACAGTGGATGCCAGTTAACAAAGCAATACACGCGTTACGTTATGTTGCAAGGCGCTTGGGTTGAATAAATAATGTAGGTGAATTAATTTGAACAAAATTATTGCAGTATCTCTATTTGCTTTTTGAATTTGTGGGGGTAAGTTCATTCTTTCAGACGGTGTTTAGTTATTTGTTTTATTTTATTCGGGATTTATGATAGTTAAGTTAAGTTTCGATTTTACTAAAGTACTTGACTTTTCTCATTTTCATAGAATTTTTTCAAGTAGATATTTTGGATTCTAGATTTTTAGTCACTTTTAAAGTGGTGGTTTAAAATCTATGGTCTTCCAGACATCAGAATACTAAGAACGGAGAATGACGGACTTCACACAGGAAGATCAGAGATCGTATTCCATCCGGGCCTTTCCCTTGTATTAAGAACAAACTATCTAACTATGAAGTATTATCACATCTGGTAAGCCGTTAGATGTTCGACATGGTCACGGAAGTCGTTAAATCAAGAAGAAGAAGAAGGAGAATGGTCTCCTCGCAATCGTAGTTCAAAACGAATTTTGAGACTACCAACTTATTGTGCATCAAAAGGTTTCCCGATCAGGATTGGCTTAAATTATCGGTTAACTTGAGCTATTTTGTAGAATCTTTTGATGTTAAACCAAATTGTATTTTAACAGTGAAGATTTCAATTTTATGTTCCAATATTTATCAAGTAGATCAACCGATCATGCCCGGGATATGGCAAAGGACTAGGAAGAAATGCCTAGCCAATTTTCTTTCATTGTTTGTTTTTCGTGAATTTAATTCACAGTCACCACATGCGGTGGTGATAATACGGCATCAGTCCGTAATAATTAATTAATAAATAAAAAAAATATTTATCAAGTAAAGTTTATTAAAATAAACATTCCTTGGAGGTATCTCTCCGAGAACTTCACCTGTTTCATGATTGCAAGAATCCGTCAGTCCTTTATCCATTTCATTTATCACAAGAATCCAATAACTCCTTGAAGCTTGTGTGCTGCATACATAGGAAATTCATCTAACTCAGAGGCTTGCCTGACGAAACTTGATGATAATTGATACCGTCAAGAGTTCGTGGATTGTGTGTTAAAGCAGTTGGACGTAAAAACACATATGTTTTCAAACATAACCTTAAGCCAGAAGATCCAGTTTTGGGCATCGTCATATTTGGAACAGGACCCAGGTTTCTGGATGTATCATCAGGGGTTACTTCTTGGACTCTGACGATTCTAGTAGCAATAAAAAGTAACTGATCGATTTTTTTTAGCTTGAGTTATATTGACTTATGATATAGTCAACTTCGTCTAGAATGCGTAGGTCAACGCAAATGTGAAAGAATGGTGGATCCAACAAAGCGTGTTTCATAGTCAATTACGATACTTTTAACAGGGATTTAATGTAAAGAGCCTCGTCTGAGGACCGAGCCAGGAAAGGAGCCCATTCTTTTAAAGTTGACACTCTCAGTAGCGTAGCTTCAAATAAGTATGTAATTTTATCAATATGTTATCTAATGTAAACTTCAAAATGTATTTTTTTAAATACAATAATTGAAGCAACAATCTTATGTTTGGCTCATAAAAAAAGGTAAATTGCACATCGTTCGTGTCACGGGTCAATAGATACGTCAATAGATAGCTAAGTCTTATTATTGGAGGAACGATTTGGATACTTCCGCCTTTGATGCAAATGCAGGCAAATTTTGCATTTAATTATCTAAGACTTTTGGATTTTTGGCCCCGTATGTGTGGAAGGACAATGGAGGAGCCGCTACAACGACGAGCTCTACGAGCTGTATGATGATCTCACTATCGTACAGCGCATTAGACTCGCCAGGCTCCGGTGGGCTGGTCACGTCATGAGAATGACACCGGACGACCCAGCCCGTAAAGTCCTTTTAGGCCGTCCACTAGGACAGAGGAGGCGTGGTAGGCCCAAATTGAGATGGAGTGATGGCGTTGATGCGTCCGCCAGAACGGCCGGGATAACGGATTGGCAGACGACGGCGCTGAACCGTGAGCGGTATCGAGGATTGTTGCAGCAGGCCAAGACCGCAAAGCGGTTGTAGCGCCTGATAAGTAAGTAAGTAGTCTTCCTCAAGGGCTGAGAAATATTTAATACAGAAATAACAAAGGAAAGAGAAAGGGAAACAGAAAAAGCTATATTTATCGGAAACGGGAATGGGATTGAAGGGGAAAAGTCGAACAGAAGGAATTATGATTTTAAAAAACGCTTTGCTAATAGTATTGAATCTCTGTAGCCTATGGCAATCAATTAAGGAGGATAAGAGCTTATATGACAGTGAGAGGTACAGATTGCAGAAGCAATAAATGATACTTTCCTATGCTGCTGGACCGGACTGTATTCCCAGCGCAGAGAGCCGGACTGTATCATTGGCTGCAGAGAGGCTCTTACTTCAGTTTTAACTAAACTGTTCAACAAATCTTGACAGTTAGGAAGCTTTCCGCTTGTCTGGAAATCCTCTTGGATGTTTCCTGTAGATGGACAAGAGTAATAATGCAAACTACCAAGGTATTTCCATGCTCTGCGCCACCAGCAAACTGTTTGAATTGTTGGTTAGCAAATACTTACACTTTGGTTTACGTCAAATTTTCACTCCGGATCAACATGGAGTTATGACGAACCGCTAGGTTTCTAACAAACCTAGTTAGCTTTATACACAACTGTTACTCGTATTTCAACAAAAACAAGCAGATCGGTTGTGTTTATACTGATTTCCATGCGGCGTTTGATAAAATCGACCATACGATTCTACTGGCGAAATTAACAAAATATGGTGTGCATAGGAATTTTGTTCAATAGTTTGAAAGCTTTCTAACAAATAGGACTATAAGAGTAAATATCGGAGCGTCATTTTCTACTGAATTTTCTAACTCATCAGGAGTTCCGCAAGGAAGCGTTCTTGGACCACTATTGTTCGTTATTTTTATTAATGACATTGCGAATTTTCTGCCTGATGCATACAAATCACTATACGCCGGTGATCTAAAAATCTACGTACGTTACTAAGTTAGCGAAGTATTACAGAATAGTTAAACAAAATTCAGCGTATGGTGTGCTAGGAACCAAATGCATTTTAATGTTTCTAAATGTAACGTCATCACATTTTCGAGGAAAAGAATGCCCCTGATTTATGATTATAAAATAGCAGACTTATCCGTTCCTCGTTGTAATGAAGTTCGTGATCTCGGAGTGCTCCTCGATAGCAGACTAACGCTTCAGAATCATCTTGACTTGACGATTTCCAAAACCCTACGTGTATCAGGTTTTGTCATTCGTGTTTGTAAAGAGTTTAAAGATCCGTTCTGTTTAAAATCGATCGCCAACAAGATAGAATAGTCAGATTAGAAGCCATTCAGCGCAAATTTACAAAAAAAATATTTTATCGATTACCTGGGTCTCGTAATGTCGCCTGTCCAGACTACCGGACAAGGTGCTTACTATTTGGACTCGAATCATTAGAACATAGAAGAATGACGGCACAGTGCATATTCCTTAACAAGACTATTAGCGGAAATATTGACACCCCGTCAATACAAATACAAATGAACAGGAAACAATACAAATGATGGAGACATACATGATGATTTTGATTTTGACGATTTAATAGATTTTAACATGTCAGTTAAAAATTTAAAATCTCTTTAAGGCAACGGTTTTGATGATTATTTTTTGTAACATATCTGGTTCATGTTATGCAGGCAATTATTGTTAGATAACTAATAAACGAATATGAATATAAAAAAATATACTTGCGCATTCGTGCGACGTGCTAAGAGAGTGTAAGCTTGATGCCGGTAGAGGCGACAAAGACGTCGATCTTCATACTTTGGACCGGGGTTCAAATCCAATCCGGACCGTACCCTCTTAGTGAACACTTACTATCCAACTATGCGGTATCATTAAGTCAAGTAAGTCAGAAATGACAGGCATGGCCTAAGAAGTCATTAGGCCAAAGAAGAAACCTAAAGGTTGACAACGGACATGGTACGACGAGAGAGTGTAATGTGACGAACCAACAAATCTACGAACAGTAAAACGCTTGAAATCTTGCATCACCGAGTACACCGTAGGACGTACAGAGAGGGCAGACTATGGAATCATTTTCTAATACAGATCTAACGTGAGCACAATAAAGATCTTTAAAATATAGAGGATCAAAAATATCAGGAGCTAAACGCCGACTTAAACCAAGACTCTAACAGGCTTCAGCAACTGTCACGTCTAAGTGATGGGATGAAGTAAGCATTTAATAGAGCCACAAATCAGATCTTTGACAAGATTCATTTACTCGGCAGGAATCTCGTTTAGGGTTTATCCTGTGGTTTTTAACGAGTAAAAGGTATGATGTGGCTACAAAGGATGATTGCAAATCGCGAATCAGAATTCGCTTTCTGGTTTTTAGACACACATTTAAATAAAGGTAAAGTGCAACAACCTGAACTTTTTTAATCGCTAAGCAATAACTTTCTTCTGCATCAGAAGTTATACTTATCAAAAGCTCATTTCACCTGCACGCTCTCACGCCACGCCAGTACGCTTGATCTGTTTCAAATAGCTCGCAATACGATCGCCGCAGCCCACGGTCGCAGTGTTTGCACACCGTGTAAATGCACGTAAGAAAACTATCTCCACTCGCTCCATCTGCTTTCAGCGTGGACAGTCGGAGGCGGAACGTCGAGGATGCAGGACAGGAACGTGCAGAGCAGCACGCTAAAGTTCATCTCACCTTTCAACGAGCTCGGTAATCAGTACGACTAATGAAGAGTAATGCGTTCGCCCGGATGAAGTTAGCTCAAAACGCCACTATTTTACGGCTTGTTGCGCCTGGTGGGAACTTTGTTCTACGGTACGGTACAGTTCGAGACGGGATTTGCGAAAATTTCGGGGCCAAATGCGGGTTTTCATCCAATGGCAAACCATTTTGGCAAACGTAGTTTCGTGTTGCATTTCAAATGGCACCGTGTGCATTATCTTTTTGTTCTTTTTTTGTAGAAACTACTCTAAATACATATAATACATAACAGCTTTGCCTTTTGTGAAGCGTTTTGCACGCTTGAGAGAGCAGCAAATAGAAAAAAAATCACTCAACAAATCTAAACCGTTACGAGGCTGAGCTTTAAACGAGACCGTCTCATTCGTTGCCTTTGGCCCTTTAAGTGGTCAGCTGTATTTATTTTACTTTTTTTGTTTGGATCGTGTGTGCGTGTGGTTGCGTGTATGTTTATTCTCTCCATGTTCCATTTTTCGGCACGATTCCTATCTCGCTTTGGACCGACCGTCCGCTCGTTCCTTCCAAATAGCCTTCGGACGCATCGGCGGAAGCGGAAGTCGTTTGCATAAAAATGCATTAGAAATGACCATTTGCTGTGCGGCGCTCCGAGCACCATTAGCTTGGAGGACACAATTAACGTAGGACGAAGCAGGGACAGCGCTCGCACGAACTCGCTGTATATTGCGCCCGGTCAGCCGGTCGGGAAATCCTGGTGCGGAAAAGCGTACCTTATGCCTCGGAGCCTTGTTTGCAACAATTAAGTACGCCTCGGTTCGTTTCTCCGCTGGCCACATTGCTGAACAAGCATTATTACTTTTCGGACCATCGTTCGCTGTGTGCGTATATGGCTGTGTGTGTGTGTGTGTGCACGACCGTTTCATTTTCATCTTTTACTGCTTGCTGCCCCGGTTCCAGGTTCGGCTCATCGGCACTGCACTTGAAAAATCAGCTGGTCCGGCACAGCTGGAACGAGTGCCGGGGTTGCAGCAGCATCGAGCTCATAAATATGCTCGATTTCAAGGTTACCGTGTGCCCGGTTTTCCGAACGCCCAACCAACCTACCGTCGACCTGGTCGCCCGAACAGCAAGGACCGCTGGGAAATTGCATCCTTTCCTGCTGTTGCATCCAAGGACCGGTTCGCTCGTTTACAGTCGCCTCATGACGTCATGAGGCTGTAGCTCTCGCTCGCAGCAAGAGCGCAGAGTGGATACGCCCGGGATGCGAGTGGAGCACAAGTTCACGACTGCAGTATGTATTGGTTTCGCGTCGTTGGATGCAGATTTGCTTCAGTCCTATGGTCGCTGGCCGGGGATGCTGCACCTTGAAAAATCTGCAACCGATGACACTATCCGTGAAGCTCCGGTTCACTACCACCAGCGAACTGCTTGTGCGCTTTTCGCGAAATGGAAATGATGTTACATTGCAAAGGCGAATGGCAGATCAAGAAGATGTTTGCCCAGGACATTTAAAAACACAATCGAGTAGAACGACAGTTTGTTGAATAATTCAATAATGGATGTTAAAGACACGGGACAAATATTGCAAGGCACAGAAGCTGGAAAAAGTTTCCATGAAGCCTAGTGAGATTTACTCCAAAAAGGGTTTGCTTATTCACCATATTTTCTCCATTCTATAAAATCACATCGTTTTAGGCAGAGTTTACTTTAGTGACCTAGAACCAGGAAATATAGGATAACACTCTCCTCTCGTTAAGTGACGACTTCCTAAAACATCTGAACGAGATAGTTATTCATTTCTACGAAGCAACGGTCCGAATGACCGCTTCCGTTGCTGAACCGTTCAATTGTAGGTTACTCAACTTGTTGTTTCTTCACCAAACTGACTTTGTTACTTTTTGGTTTTGCAAGGTAATCGGAACGAATTAGTACTGCTCGATCCCATTTCTGGATTCTGCTGAGCATATTTTGGAACACTATCCAGATAGAAAAAAAGAAAGGTGTTCAGGTCATTCATGTTATGTAGATAGAAAAACATCTACATCTAAACTATTGCGAATCAGATAAACTCTAAACCCTTCTACCTAATTTTAACAAAATTGAGTTATAAAATCTTTTAATATTTTTCAGTCCTATCTCAAGATAATTCACTCGAGAGTCCGAACAGGCGGTCTGATAGCCGAGCGGATAGTAATAAAAATTTTAACACGTCAAGACTGGCTGTTGAATCCCGTCCGGACCTTATCCCAGTGCAAAGGGCTGATTATTCAGCTATGTTTCAAGCACTCAACTCAAGGATACCAGAAAAGGCAGGCTGAAGGTTGTAAGGAACCAATAGTAAGACATAATAGTGAACAAACTTGAGGAAAAAAATCTAAATATTTATTTTGTTTCATTCAGTCTTAAAATATACGTTTTTATATCTTCTTCTTCCTTGGCACTACAACCTCGAGAGGTCTCGGCCTGCCATTTCTGGCTTTCTGTGACTTAAAGTTACCCGTTGTAAAGTAGTCAGCCTTACGTACTGGGAAAGGCGGTCTGGATGAGATTTGAACCCCGGACTTGCAGTGTGCAAACCGGCTCCGTTATCGCCTTGGCTACCGGACCGCCCCGCGTTTTTATATAATACTCAATATATTTGGTGTTGAAGCTTTCATCTGCTGTTGAGCCGAACGCAACTCGTATCACAGTCAGCATACGTTGCAGAGACGCTTAAGTTCCTATCTTGACTACATCTTTCTAAACGTCTCTGCAGCAGAAATGCTTACCTCGTTTATCAGCCTTCAAATTTCCTGTTCAAACGAAACCAGACAGAAGCAATGCAATGAACTATCGCGGTATCTCTATGCTATGTGCTTGCAGTAAAATCTTTGAGGTCCTTATTAATAAATTTAGATTTATTGGACCTTTTATTTAACCAACCTCTAAGCATAGCAGCCTTCGATTCTGTCGACCATTCACTACTGCTTTCTAAGCTCTCCGATTATGGCGTCAATGGTGCGTTAGTCCAATGGTTTTTAAGTTACTTTATCAATTGGAGTATTTCAGAATAAAACAACGCTTCGTTCTCAACAACTTTCTTTAATACTTAAGGGGTACCACTAAATCAATAGTGCGCCAATTTTGTTCAATCATAAATTGGTTGGGAAATCAGTTTCTCAAGCTAACGTGGTTCGAACTGTAGGTGTTTTCCTAGATAGTAGGATAGTAGGCTACGGATTGATCGACTAGAATCTATTCACAAAGAAAAAAATACTCGTTTACCATGGTCGCTTGAGGCTTCATATCCTTCTAGGTGCCGTTCTAGGTGCCTTCTATTTGGACTGGAATCCCTTCAGCATAGACGAATGACTCAGATCGGCTCAGTGTATTTCCTATCATAAGCTAACAATTTTTTTTTTCAAATAATGACGGCTTGAAACCGTATTGTCCTAACTAGCAGATTAATGTGTAAAACGGTTCTTGTTCTTTGTTCTACTTTGTTGTGTTCACAAACGAGGTGAATAGTTTGTACAGCCCAAATAAAATCCCAAGCTAGATAGGTATGATTGCAACTTTCCACAACGAGTTGTCAATGTTCCTTTACCCGTTTGAAAAAAAAAACACCGAGTGAATCAAAAGTTCCATTATGTGATTCGACGCTGTGTAATTCAAGACAAAAGGACATTTGAAAAGCATTTTTTCTCCAGCTATGCTTTCTCACAATGTTGTAACGACTGTCAATTGCTGACCGTTTAAGCACCATTGCCATTGAACGGCTGTCAAACAAACCATTACTGGAAATGGAGACTGTCGGCAGCGGGCCACGTTCCCTCCGCCACAGGTACTAGTTTGTAAAATCGTTCTGTTGAAAATCGTTTCTTATATCCCATTCACACCACTCCGCTTTCCGTCCCAGCGAGGCGCTTTACAGCAACGGATTACATGGAGAAGCCTGGAACAGAACAAAAAACACACGCACACTTTTTACATCACGACCTTCAACCTTTACCACTGAGCAAAGGATGATTCGTCGTTGGATGCTGCAGTCCGCGTGCTAGAAAAGCCGGTTGGAGCCGGTTGGTTGCCTCGCCGGGTCGCTGCTTATGCATCTCGGTCCGCTTTCCTCCGTGCCTTATCGTTCGGGGAATATGGAGAACGAGTATGACGTTTGGGTTTGTAATTTACAACCCAACCCGAAAAAGGGAACCGAGGCTCAGAGTGTAGTGAA
Organism: Anopheles stephensi; assembly: GCF_013141755.1. NCBI lineage: Eukaryota > Metazoa > Arthropoda > Insecta > Diptera > Culicidae > Anopheles > Anopheles stephensi. The sequence goes on along the minus strand of NW_023405437.1, from coordinate 95,440 downwards.
TTTGTTTGCCGTCTGGCTACCGCAAGCGGCAGACCACCAACGGATGATCGGACAGATGATTTATTGGATGCAAAGGAAGGTTTTTTTCCGCTCTCTCTTTCCAATCTCGTGCTAACAAATCTAGAAAGAAAAAAGGAACGCACCAAATGTTACGTTGTCTTTTGGCTAAAGAAAACAAATCATTTTAAATGTCACTCTGTAGGCGAAACGACCTAACGACTTCATCCAACCTCGCTCGCTCGCTGAGAATGTTTCAAGCTAAGTAATTGTTGTTTCGAGTGTCCTGCGATAAGTACTCAAAGCAACAACAAAAAAAGCCATCATTTTGCTACCGATTGTTAAGACACTGATTTAAGTGCATCGGGTTTCGGTGTGGTGCGAGCAAAGAGTGGCAAACAAATTCATTAAATCTATCGCTCATCGTTCGGCTCCTTTGGGAGGGATCATCATTCCGGTCGGTAATGGCACGTCCTCGTGCTCCATGCTTACGGCGCGTCGACTTTCGTCATTATACTCATCCCAAAGCCTTACACCTTCATGTATCATGCATCCTAATCACGGGCGGCACCCATCACCCACGTCTGCCCCACGGTAATAGGAATTTCGACAAAAACTTCCCTAATAGACAAAGTCCCAGGCGCGCACGACGCCCAAACTTTCTACGCCTTTGCAGTGGCTGTCGCTGTCGGTTATAAAAATAATTTCGCCACACCATCGCTCCAGACGTGAGGATAGAAGTGGCAGCAACAAAGAAAAAAAACGCTGCGCACCGCCAGGAGGATACTTTTCTTTGGATTTAGTGAAGCCTTTTCGCCGATACGGGCATGTCCTCAATTAGGTGAAATCTGTTTACGCCTTTGCCTACCACACCTGGTTCCTGGAACGAGGAGCCACTCATTTTTCAACCCGCTCGCCCGGATGCCGCGTGGGGACCACTTGGAGAGGTTCACCGTTCGCCAGTAGGTGGGGTTCGTCAAGGTGGAGTTGACAGTGAAATAGCAATCTCAGCTGCTGGCTCTGGCTAGTGCGTCATCGTGTGTGTGATTCGAGAAGCAACCATGACAGTAATGGCCACTGAAAGCATTGCAGAGAAGCGTTACGAGAGTGGTTTTCAGTAACGGAAAGCAAAACACGAACAGCAACAAACAAAAACGCACACCTTATGCAAGGCTAAAGAACAACGATGCGAGCGATTGTTTTGCTGAGAAAGTGGCCGAAGAGCTCTTTCGGGAAGAACGGGGTGACCACTTGTGGCAGATAAACAATCTAGCGCCTGCTGCAGCTTCGGCTACCCCCAAGGAGAGGTTCTGTGTGTGCGTGGCGCGGAGGAAAATCCAGCTCATCAAGGATAATGAATGAGGGCGGAATAAAAGACACTAAGGCGGTTCGATGGCTATACACCAACAAGAATCTAATGAGTTTTAATTGGGAAATTATTGGAGTGCTCTCGACTCTGATCATCTTTAATCAATTAAGCGTCAGATAAGAGTTTTGTGTCCTCGTGAAATCAAACTAAATTCGAAGCTTCGAGCGGGCAGTCGAGTTTTTGGTGGTGTAATTTTTGAGTTATTAAATTTTGATTTAGGGCATCAACTGTTGTAACATCAATAAGCTACCTTGTTCATCTTAATTTATTTTAATCGATCGCTGTTTTTACACAACCCTGACGTGTTGACAGTCGACGAAAGCACGATCGTGCTTTCGTTTAGTTGGGGCACTCGCGTAGCCAGGATTCGTGTTGAGTGCAGGGGCGCTCACACGAATAAAAGTATTAAATATAAGTGCACTAGAAAAAATAAACTCTCTTACCTGCGAACTTCCAAGCAACACAAACGACGGTAAATATTCATCACTGCAGCAAAAAAACTACATCCGAAAACTCCCGCGAACGAACAATCGCTTTTCGCATTCTTAGCGTGTATAACAGGGAAAAGTATTTCATTGATCTTTTATGTTGTACTGTAATTACTGGCAAACTGGAGCTGTTAACTGGTAAGTTAATTCAATATTCAATATTTCAATTCGATTCGTATTTAATCAATAAAAATAACAATAAAATATAAAACGGACACTGCTAAATATCTACACGATGGGACATTGCGAGTCGAAGCCACCGTATCCTAAAAACTGTAGCTGGTTATCGAGACATAGTGGTTTAATTACGAGGGGAACAGTTTCTTACGTTGGCATAGTCTGTTGATGATGTCGTCTGGAACGCAGGAGATTTTCAAGCCCAAAGTAGTGAAGATTCGAACAATACGCTTCCGAATTTTGCTGCTCAGATTGTTATCCGAATATTCGGTCGTACCAAGTTAGCAAATCCTCTCTGCTTCACCTTGCAGAGCCTCCAGGTGTCAGGTACCATGTCCTCGATTAATTGATCCTTATTCTTATTCTAAGAGACTCACATTACAGCAGGATCGCGAGTCTCGCACACCGTCCATCGCCAGGTGACGTTCAATGACATTCATATCCATCAGAATGCCAAGCTTATTCCCCAAAAAAAATAACGACACACACATTTCATGGGCTGTACTAGTAGATTCTCTAGGAATACCCACTTTTACAATACATTTTCCACAGCTATCTTCAATCTGTGGTGTCGTAGGAGCATATCACTTCTTCTCATTTCTTCTTCTTGTTTATTGGCCTAACGACCTCTTAATTGGATCATCACTAAAACTTTTGGCTTACTATACTTATTGATACCGCATAGTTGGATAGTCAGGCCTCTTTATGGGGGACCGGCCCAGATGGGATTTGAACCCCGGTCCTGCCGCGTGAAGACCGGCGCCGCTGTCGTATCAACCACTGGGCCGCCCCTAGAGATTGTCACTAAGACTTAGACTAAATTATTGGTCTGATGAAGCAAAACGCGCGCGACTTCAATGAGCCGGCCTGTTCGTTTGTACGTTCTGTAATAGAATATGCTGCTGGGGTATGGTGGCTATCAGCTACTCGCTCTTTAGCACACCTTTAGTCCATCCAGCGTAAATTCTCCTGCTTTGCGCTGAGAGTGTTCCGCTGTATTATGCCTTTGCTCTTCTTGAAGTGACACACAATATTAGAAATCTAAAGAATTCATCGGTGGTATATTTACCTTCAAAAAGATCAAATGAAAAATTTCTGACGAAATGTGGTGAATGGTGCGTGAAAGATCCTCTAAAAAAATCCGTAAAAAATTAAAATCACAAAGTCTTCAACATCTTGACAATAAAATAATCAAATGAATACATACATTAGAAAATAAAGCATTTTTCACGAAGTAAAAATTAATTTTTATTTATTTATCTCAAACGCAAATTTACATGATAACAAAAAATTATCATTTTATTTGTTAATTAAAGATGACGGACTGATGCCGTATTGTCAACAAAGAATTAGGTTTTTTTTGTCCAATTAATAAATAAATAATGTGGTAAGGATAATTCAAAAGTATTTCTTCAAATCAATTTCTTCATGCCTTGCCTTCAGCTGTCTCTACATTTAAAGCAAATTAATTTTAAAACTACATCAAATTCAGAGCAAAGCGCTTGGTGAGGACCAAGACGTTAAAACGACTTTTTTAAATTATGCTAACCACAACAGATGATACTGTAACTGTACGTTCGATTAAAATCTTCGCTAGTTTAACCTACCCTATGTTCCAAAAGGGAGATCAATCAGAATAAACTCTACTGACCGACCAAAAGTAATACATTTAATTAATTGATATATTGAGATATTCTACTGTTCTTGTCGGAAAGACAGAAACTAAAATAAACATCACTCGTACTGCCAACTCCGTGGTTACAACTTATCCGACGCTACAACCGCTTAGCGATCACCGGATGCTGCAGAAGTCCTCTGAATGGTTCAAGGTCAAGTGCCATCATCTGCCAATCATGCATACTGGCTCTTCTGGCAGACGCATCAACGCCGTAGCATGTGTTTCTACCAGACAGTGGAGCGGTTTACTGTGGTTCAAACGAATTCTTAACATATTATTTGACATACCTCAGAGTTGCTTTAAAACAAATATTTAAAAAAGCTTGTTTCAGAAGTTTTTTTTACATCAAATCCTGCCTTTGAGCAGTGTGTATCACATTTCAACCAGTTAACACTTAAAACGAATATGTAACAGCTTCTCAGATTTTCTGAAACATTTTATAATTCTCAGCTTAAATTTATCGATTTGGAATGTTTTAACGCCTTAATTTACTAAGGAGCAGTTACTGTAATAAACCAACTACCATTACTGTAATACATGTCTCAACACACTCAATTATTTGCTCGATGAAGTTAATCAGTTCAGTTAAAATCTATTGTTGATTTTACTTTACTGCGATCAGTTAACAGATAACGATGTCCTGAAAAGCTCCCATTTATACTAACTTCTTACATGATTTTCATACAAAAAACTGATTCAATAACACAATTTTCCCTATTCACATTATCTGGAAATCTCATTTCGGCAAATGGTAATGGGTTTGCCATAGTTTTGTTGAAATGTAGTCCCACCATTTCTCCGCTTGCATCAACATTGACCTCAATTTTCCGGACGATGCTTATTAATGTTTATTGCTTTGGCGAGTGAAATTCGCGATGCTGGAGGACAGCGGTTTTTACTTTCCCGACCCTTTCGATGGGGTAAGTTTATTTTGGGATTTTGAAAGGTGGAGAAATTGTAGAGTTTTGCATTTTGAGGTAGTTTGATTAATCTTAATAACATATTATACAAAAACTTCCATTCCCACTAGCAAAAATTAGATCCGGTTCGTCGGTTTAATATGTTTTCCTCATTAATGTATTTCTCCTTTTAGCTTCTGCTAGCAAACAGATGCAGAATCTATAATTTATTTTTCCTCCTTTTTAATACGTTTTGTACATTCTTTCTCAATCTCTCGTCAAAAAACATATTGCCGCTTGCTTTTAGCCGCACAAGCACACACACACACACACACATTAACTGCTTGTCTGTCAGGCCCACGAAAAACAATTTACGCACACTTGACGCTAAATTTGGCCAGCCCCTAAGCGGCGTCAGCTGTTTTGAGAATTCTTTTGGAAAACGACGTGCATTTACACTGCCCTATGGGTGCCCCTAACGAAGCCGCCTATTTCTTTGACGCTCTATCGTCAGTCGGATGCGCACAGTTTGGGCACGCAAGCGCACTTCGACCGTAGAAAAAGGCACAGCAAAGCAGCAGCAGGGAAAATGCAACGTCCCGTACGCTACGGACAGACGTCATAGCGATGGAAAAGATCACCTACTGCCCTACCGCTTGATCCGTCCGGGTTACGCATCATAATGCTCGCCGGCACAGTATTTTTGTACGGCACGGTGCGAAAAATGCGAGAAAGTTTTCCGATCGGCCGACAGTCCGGTACGGCATCCGTCCGACTTGGCAGTGCGTGTTCAGTGCGCAGGCAAAGCTGTGTTAAAGTGTTTTTTTAATACAAACCCCGTTGAGTGTAAAATTGTGTTAGGTCGAGTTTTTCGAACGTTAGTTGATCTTGTGAAGAAACTTTGAGAGTGTAGAAATTACTGTAAAAAGGTGATGATAAGTGCAGGGAGTGATCATATACTAGGATTGTTATGCAACTGTTACCAAACGATGCAAAACTGTGCGTGTGTGCGCCATTAGATGCACCAATGTGCATCTGTGTCATATTTGTGGTGTTGGTCAATTATTTAGTGAAAATCTAATGGGAATTTTATTAATATTTTGTCTCTCAAATATTTGATTAGATATTATAATTTCACCATAAAAAACTGCTTCATTGTTTATTCTTATTCTATAGCAAATAAATTATCATATAAATATTGAACAAAATTTCCTTCAAATTATTCTATCAAATGCATACAAAAGAGGCAGGCATGCAAAACAAACGCAACAACGTTCACACGGAAACAAAATAGCGAAGCAATTTTCAATTTGCACACTTGTTTTTTTTGTCGCTTCCCATTTTTCCACCTCTGCTCCCATCTTGCTCCCAAGACACCTTTCTTTCCTCCTCGTTCGTCAGTTTCTATTTCCATCAGCCACCGCTTCAACCGCTGACAGGCCATAACTCGTGAACTGTATCGATAGCATGCCTCCCAGCATCCTCGCTTGTGGTCGCGCTGTTTCCAGTTTCCGTGGCAAAGTGCCGAAACAGTCGCACTTCCGCCGAAACTTTGTGTGCGTGCGTGTGAGTGCCGTGGACGGTTGTGAATGGTGAACCGCTTTCATTTTGAGCGCTCAAAGCGGGGTGAAAGAACAAACCTTTTTTCTTCGGACAAAAAAGTTTTAATTGAGTGTCACAAGGGTGGTGATGGTGTTTCTGTGCGTAGGTTTGTGTCGGAACGAGAAAAAGGTGTGTTTCTGATAGGTTCAGCGGTAGTGAGATAGTACTTGGAACTAGATATTAGGAATAAGTGTAAGAACTAAGGACATGTAAAATGTTGCATACAACGTATAGAGACGCATGAACTAAGCTCAAGAATACGTGTTGAAGGAAATCGTGAATAAATAGCAAAATTTCAGGCTTCTTTGATATTGCAGCAATCGTGAGACTAGAAGGCGTAGCAGTCGTGCAATCATGCAACCCAACTTAACAAACAAGGTAAGATTCATTGGAAGTGAAGTATGAAAGAACAAGTAGTAAAAATTGTTACTTAATCGTAATTCAATGCTTTGTGTTCGACAAATGTTTGATGACTTACTATACTTTTTAAACAACAAATTAGAAGAAGGTTGTTTGGAGCTCGATCTACGAAGCGATTACTTAACAAACATTTATTTAATTTTTCGCCCCACTTTAATCGACTCACATAGTTTTATGCTACAATTTCATGAACCACCGCAGAGCTTAATATTCCCTTTTGTATGCACTATTGACGTTTCATTTTCATCCCCCCTTTACCAACCGTGTGCAGCGTTTGTCCATCTGCGGATGGAAAAAAAGCGGCAGCGAGAAAACGAAGCTGGTGCCGTGGGATGTGATCGATCGGCTGGTGGTACCGATTATTTGCTGCCACGCTGCGGCAATTCTCATTTCCGGTGCACTGAATCTGCTGCGAATTTCCCAAGTGTCAGCGCTGGTCCTGTTCATCCTGTTCACCATCCTGACCGTCAGCGGTGTGTTCTTCTACCACAGCCTCACGGTAAGTCCAACGACCTATACCAAGAAATACAATTTGCTCCGGCTGCTGCTGCTGCTTATTGAAGCATGCGTTGGGAGTTTACCACCGTTGCATTCAATGTCCCCCGCGGGTGTGAATGGGGAGAATGGGCAGCAAATAATGCAACGCAAGAAGTAGCTACTGGCGAACCAAAGCTGGCAAAAAAGAAGCGAAGGTAGTTGCTGAAATCAGCGGCCTCGAGGGCGTACCATGGGTAGACACGGTGCGAAGCCATGCATAAATCTCAAACTTTCAAACTCTTGTCCCGATGCAGCTTCCTTCGCGAAAGCACATCCCCAGACGGCGTTTGTCCTCGTGCGGTTGCAAGTTGACAAACTAAAAAAGGAAAGAAGTAAAAAACACACAAATCCACACCTACAGTTCCCTGCACCAGCTTGGTTACATCAAAGTGGGCAGTTTTTTCCAAAGAAAGTTAACCCAGATCTGTGCAACATTCGCATCGCTCAAGCATCGTCGTCTCCATTACTCCCGGGGCTGGGCCAAGGCAACGCTGTGCCTTGCTTACTGCTTTGTGGTATTAAAACAATGCACTTGTACGTGGAATGGAAGTTTACACTACAAGAATGTATGTTTTCTTAAACTTTAGCCACTGTTCGGTCGTGCAACAAAAGGATTCATCAAGGATTCAGTGGCTGTGCTGGCTGGATCTTGAGGGCATTGTAGTGCCGTTGTTGTTTCTTGTCTCAACACTCACTTACAAGCTTGCTTCGGCAAGATCCTTGCGAAAGACCTTCAGTTTGTTTCTGTTTCAGTTATGCTTTTTACTATTGACGTCAAAATGTTGTTCAGTGTTCGCAGCATAAGCAGTTTGTTTAGAACAGTTTGTGGAGAAAATGAACAAAACCGTGCATTGTTGGCCCATTGCATCACAGATGGGCACAGGTGCATAAGCTATTAATTTATTTAGTTTATGCATTGGGAAAGATTAATGGTATTGCTCGTTTGTTGTCTATTTTGCTATTTTGATCGGTTTCTGTACCATTGAGTAAAGAGACTCAAAAATGGATGGCCTCTCAACATTGTAACGTCAAAATTAGAAGAATCATTCTTAAGCATAATTCTTTTCCGAGAGTCCTTAGCCTACCCTTGCTTGCTTCCATCGAATTTATTCTTCCCATAACTTAATATTTAGTCTTACTTAAGGTAACGCGGTCCGAACGGGGTTCGATACCCTACCAGCACCGTTGCCACTTCGCACTACGGACAGCCTCATGCTTAACTATATATCAGTCATTGTTAGGCTCTTCACAATCTTTCGTCTACCTATATATTTATAATTCTACTTATACTAAAAAAATGTATATTTTAGCAATATAAAATCACAGTATTTATTTGATAAAAAACCCCAATATTTAAATTATTCCCAAACTTTATAAAAAAACAGGTGTTTTAGCTTATTGTAACAATTCCATTACAAAAACAAATGTAGAGCAAATTAAAAACTTATCTAAAGTAAAAAGCATATCTATATTATGGATGTATCATTGAGACCAGAAACAAGAACTCGCTTTAGAAAAAACATATTCTCATCTGGTGAGTTTGTTTGAGAAGAAGAAAAGCCCTGCATTGATTACATGTGCCTGTCGTATTGCATACTTTTAGGCTGAATTTTACTTTTGCGATATGGGCCGCTGTATCTAGAACCAGTTCAGCCGATAAACATTACCCGAAGAGACTGCATCCGCGCAGTACAGCCCTGATTTTCTTCTTAAAATTTAATATTATTAACTTTTTCTCTGTATTAAATAAAACTATAGCTCCTCTGATTTTCTTCTTAAAATTTAATGTTAATAACTTTTTCTCTGTTTTAAATAAAACTATAAATCCTCTAGATGCAGCAGATGCTTTGCCACTGATTCTACACAATAATCTGTGTCTGTAGGATATCCAAGTTATGCTAAGGAATTATTATCACTATCTTTACACCTCACTAAATTCATAAGAAGACATTCCGTATGAGTTCTTCCTTCGAATGTAAGGGCATTTCCTATTGACTCTGGTTTTGAACGAGATTTTCTGACGATAACTTAACAGTTTAATCTGCAGACCGTGCAGCCCAGTTCATAAGCTTAAGATAAGATAAGATTCAATAAAAAATTCAAACATCCCAGAAGAAGAAGAGTTGTTGACATTCTTTCAAATTGATGGTATGTTTCGAATAGGCTAGCGAATGATGAGTAATTTTTAACTATTTGAATAACATGAAGTTTATCGGACGGAGGGGCGACCACGAGAAATGGTCTTCAGACGTCAGTACCGGGCTTCTAATCTCATTTGGACCGTTCCTCCACAGTGAGGACTGACCATGCAATTATGAGGTAACAATAAGTCTAGTAAGCCAAACATGGCAGGCAATATTTAAGAGGTCGTTAGACCAAAAGATTTTTCGGACGATGTTTGCTACTTCTTACAAAAGACAACACATTCACAGACACACTGCTTCATACCGTTTCTCATTTCCGTTTTATTTTTAAATTAAATAATCTAGCAAAAAAATGTACATCGCACGCGTCGGTTTTAGCTAAACATAGTATACAAAAACAATACACTGCTCCCAGAAGGACTAAACTTCGGTTTGAATGGAGGCTTCGATACGACCAACGCTACTACTAGTACCCAAGCACACACTGTAAACGCAATGGAAGTGCAACCCATGTTCGGAGGCTTAAGCTGCTGAAGTACGGTTCGGACATGGTTGTTCTGTGGCGCCCGCTCGTTGAAGGGTTCGCATCAAGATCTTGAGATCATGAAAGCCATGGACCGTGATGGAGTGATCGTGTTTGCTTAAGTGTGACGGTGTTTGTGCTCTGATTAACTTCCTTAAAGATATTTGCATCCGACTACTGTTTATCCCGAGTTGGTGATGTGTTGTTTTTTTTTAGGCCCTACACTCAAGCAAACTCCTGTGAGCATTCTGGAGCCTGCCGAATTAGGCTGGGGCGGGATATCAGTATCAGTTAACTTTGCGATAGCCCTCATCACCGTGTCCTCCATCATTCTTTGGATCCCTACAGCTTTTTTGCCTTCCCGAATGCTCCTCATCGTCATGAGCTTTACGTTACGCCTTCGAACAGTGCAAGCGGGCAACCCTCGCGCGCAAGAGGAAGAGAGATTATTGTTACGTACATAAACTAGCCTACAGGTCCTTCTTAACCTCGCCCGTCGCCTCGACGGCCGACCGCGTGTTCGCCTGGACGGCGTCCTTTGGTTTGCACTCCAACTGGTTGTTGTTCTCCTCGCCGGTCTTTGCGATACGCTTTGAGGCCGAGTTTGATTTGCGGATGTACGAGTGCACGTAGAACGAGCTGAACATGTAGATGAACAGGCCGGCGTTCAGTGTGAGCAGGGCGGCGATTGATTTCGGATAGCCACAGGTTGGCTGGAACTGCACTTGCACGGTGTGGAAGAACACGATAATGAACTGGACCTGCCCGGGTGAGATGTGCAACAAGAAGAATGCAGAAATTTCGTTAGAATTTTGACCGCTAATGACGTCAGTCAGTGCCACCTCGGTCAACGAGAGAACCTGTTTCGAGTGTTAGCCCGTTTAAGGTGAAAGTCTAACCGGAATACCATATTCGGATAATGACTTCTGAGGTTTCTTCATAATGGGGCATAAACATTCGAAACAAAATTCTTTTGACCTAGAATCGGACGCTACTTACGATCTGCATCACAGTCAGATAACGCTTCCACCACAGATACTTTTGAACCTGTTGAATAGACGGAGGTTTATTAAGTTTTACCAATACGCTGCCGTTCCGATAGAAGTGTACAAATGGCTGCAAATAGTTACCTTAGGGCCCATAGCGGCCAACATGTAGTACGCGTACATGCAGACATGGATGAACGAGTTGATGACGCCCAACAGCGTACCGTGACCCCCTGCAAAAAGTGGACATTTGAAGCAGACGAAACGAGATTTTTATTAAGAACTTTCGACAAAATTTATGACTTTAAAGGCAAAAAGGGCGGACGACATTCGGTGCTTTGCTTCTTCATAACGTCCCGGAAACGGTTAATGTTCTGAGCGATTTTTCTGTGACTTGTTTTTGCTTTAGCCACGACGTACCATTTCAGCCTGCACAGCCCATGGTTTGGCGTGATAATAAAATGTTTGTACGATCATTCACAACATTCCTTTCGAATTAGGCCTCGACAGCTCGGAACATAAATAACATATTTCAATGGAGACGAGAGCTCAAGACAAAGAAAAAACTTCCAGTTCATTTATTAGATTATTCTCAACCTCAAGCTCGTCCATCCAAAACGTGTGACGATCGTTTGTCTCATGCTACCTCATCAGTTGTTTGCTGGTGATGCGAGGTTTAAAATTCGTAAATAAATGGTGGGGACTCTCAAACCACGTCCACAGCACCACGGACTGAAACTGTCCGGGCTTTGTTTTATTTCCACAAAAACCCCTCGATGGCGTTTGATTTCGCCCCTTGGCGGACTTTTCCTCTCGGCGATCATTCATCTGCTCGCCTAATCACCCATCGCACGAAACGTTCAGCGCGATGGGAAGGTCGATGGGAGGATTTTATTTTTGTGATTCGATCGGCGAACTAACGTAAGCAGCCACTAGATTTGCAATCGCGCGTTGCGTTGTGGCGCCCAGACTTAAGTAGCGTTTGTAGGCTTAGTTGGTCGTTTTTGGCGTTAAGCAACGGATCTGATCCTGTCAGCTGTGTCGCTGCTATCGAGCGTGTTGCATTATTGACTAGAGGTGACCGAAAACTGCCGGGTTGCTGCCTGACTTTTGGGAAAGAAAGATTGCTGAACACCGAGTTTTATGTAACTGAACCGCCGTTTCTCGCTCGTAACGCTTTGCAGTGACACGTGGTGTTGAAAGATGCAGTCAATCTAGAGTTGATTAATTTACTGATTGCATTTGTCTTTCAATCAAACTGCAGCCATGTGTATAATGGGATAAGCCGAATTCTTAAATGTTCACACTCGTTTACATGCATTTTCTTAGAAATACATTAATTTAATCAAAACTGATAACGTCTTGACATGCTTAAAAGTGTACAATTTATCTCTTGTTGCATCCTCTTCAAAATACGTGTTCGATTAATAGCACCTTACTGAGCACCTAAGTATCGTCAGTAAAAGCATCTGACGATGTTAAATTAAAAAAAAGATTACTTTAATTAATAAACCAATTTGTTTCAAACACATTCTCAATCTGTTTTTTTGCTAGCATTTTGTGAAGACGTGGCTTCGTTCAATTTTTTTTCCTTTACTACTATTGATAACGACCACTTGCACATCCAATTTTCATACTACTACTTTCGATACTTCTAGGTAGAATCAAAACAAATGTTTGTTAAAGCATCCTTATAATCCTAGTTTTTTTTGTTTATATCATTTTTGATTCTGTTTGGAAACTAACAAATCACTGAGTAGGAATAAAAAAAAAAACAAGGTAGAACAGTGTTAAAGTTAAAGCCCAATTTTATAAAATACGATTCTTCGAATTATAAATTTAATGAAAAGTGTCATTTTAAAATAAGTTTATTACAGGCCATACGTTCATGAAAATGTCAACAAGATACTCAGAATCGACTTTGACAATACGGCGTCATGCCGTAATACTGGAATTATAAATAAATAAATAAATATAAATACTCAGAATCGACATCTCAATTGGTCCGATGGAAGGATCGGTTTCCCAGCATCTTAAACTTAATTCTACAAAAAAGTGAAATCATATCTTTAAATATCAGCATCATACCTCAATGCTACAATATTTAAAAATTAAGAGGCCTTATTCTGCATGATTCCATCAGCATGTTCAATAGCTAAATTTTCAATCACAGTACAGATTATCGTCAGATTTCCTCCACACTTTAGCTTTAGCTACACTTGTACTACAAGCAATTAAAAAAGTCTCAACCAGTAAAGATGACCATTAATATGCACCTGATTAAATTAAAGTAACTCTTGAAATCTGGTGTTGTGACTCCGTGGGTGACGAAACTTAACACTAGTGGAAGCCAAAATAATGATCCAATCGGTTACGTCGTATTTCCCAGCAAGATGCCGATCAACTGAATTAAACTGTACTCACTGGTTGGCATTGGTGGCACGAAAGTGGTGAGCTAATCGGTGAGCCACATTTGCTACATACAATCACATTGCCGGTACCAGAAGCTAATTATTGATTTTTGGAACCAAATCCATTATTCATTCCTCAACAGTGAGATGGATAGTTGAGGTCAGGTACATTGTTCATCTTTGTTTTTCGTTTGATTTTTGGGGGGCTGGTCATTCTGACGTAAAATAGTAGCAGGATGAATATCTTAAGCCATGAGAATTGACATTAAAATAACCTACTACCCGTCCGTCATGCGTGAAGCAGCTTCTTCCAAGGAGAAAAAGAAAAGGCCACGGGAACGCCGGTTTTTTAAAGATTCACTTAATTCACACAAGGAGTCAATGCATCCGAGCGAATCTCCAACCAGATGAGACAACAATTAGCACGATAACACCATGTTGGCCGTCAAATTTTTCCACCGATTCCCACCAACCAACTGGTCACCAGAGGAAGGACGCGCCATCTAGCTTCGGTGTGTTTGTGTTTGGAATTTCTATGAAACATCCTAAACATTTGCCACAGTTTATAGCGTTTTTATGTTAGCAGTTTTCGCTACTGTTTGCTTTTCACACTTTGACGCGAAAAAAACTGCATTCAGCGAAGGGGGTTTGGCTAAGGTTGAGGATAAGGTTAACGCTGACCGCTTCCACCTCGTAACCTTGTACCAGGAAGATTGAGCACACCTCTAGGAGGAGAGCATCAACCGCCGGCATGGTATGTTTACTGGCACCGTTTGCACGTAGCATATGTTCTACGAAACGACACTTACCGGCAAAGTACTTGACGCCAATGAAGCCACAGACCGGCATCAGGGTGTGGTGGTAGACGTGCAGGAACGAAACCTGGTTCTGTTTCTTCCGCAGTACAAAGAACACCGTGTCGAGCAGCTCCACGACCTTGCACATGTAGTACATCCAAACGGCACGAGCCATCTGGAAGATGAGAAACCAGAACACACGAAGGTGGAAGTTTGAAGGTTAGAATGCAGTTTGTCTTTAGACAAGTTGTTGTGGTCTGGCAGTGGTGCAGGAGCAGGATACATACCCTCATTGCTACCGGGTTCCGGCTGTAGTCCACGGGTTGGCAGGAGTAATTGTAATGTTTCCTCCAACCGCCTTCAATTCCCTGGAGAAAGAAAGAAATGTATTAATAACGCTTCCTAGAAATATTTTACCTAAATATGGAGCAATCGAAAATCGATCCCTTCAGAATTACTCAAACGAATGAACTTTATCTTCAAACCGTCATTAATCGGTCTTACTGGTCAGCTGAAGGCGTTAATTGTAAGACAAACCAATCAATCATTATTGCAGGCCAACTAAGATAACTTCAATTGCGTTGAAGCATATAAAAATGTCAAACACTCAGCATTATTTGACCAATAAAACACTGCCTCCGTACGATCATTTGTCCCTTTCCACTGTTGGTTTAATTTTGACCGAATTTATGGCATCTGTTTTGTGCTACGGCTGAGTTGTTTTATCGACAATAGCTCACCCACCCAACCAAAAAGTAATAAAAAAGGAACCTCATGTAAGCCATACAATCTTCGAACGATTCCTGTGATTCATTCTGCATACCATACTCTGCGCGTGTATGCGTGTGCCATCTTTCTTCCAGACCGCAAAAAACTCACATCAGATATTCATTTACATAAACTTGATCTCACTTTTTCTAGCCTTCGATGCCTCTATAGTTGATCGGTCGTCTTCGTTGCCTCTGTTTTGGAAAATCATAACAAGGACGGCCGTTAGCACTCATCGCCAAGAGACAAACAAATCTATATTTAACTTCCTGATCATAGCGTTTCGCCCCCTCCCTACTAGATCGATCGACAAATTTAAGCTACATTTTAATCCGTTCCGTTTTGCTGGGATCGCTTGTTTACTCGGCACACTACAACGGCTCTACACCCAGCTCTACTATTGCTGATACGGGTGTAGAGCTGGTTGGAATTGGAAGCCAACGAGCGCCACTCTTGTTTTTTTTTCGGTTAGGAATTCGGTTAGACGAAGGAATCGATGACGCCACTGCGCGTTGTTGCGGTGAAACGTTTTCACAAGTGATTGGCCAATATTTCAACACCGATTACATAAAAACAAAATACTAAGTCCCGGTTGGACGGGATATGGTAAACCGATCGGCCAACTTTCGCTAAGCTCGTTCATTCGTTCAAGGGTTCATTTCTCACTGGAGTAGGGGATTTCGGTTGCTCTGCTGTTACTTTGAAGTTGTCCACAGCGTTCTGACTACAAACCAACGGGAAGAGTCACTCACTTCGTACACTAGCACAATGCTGAGCAGCACCTGCACCGCGTTGTACGCAATCAGCACATTCTCCAGCTTGAAGGGCTTTCGCTTCGCCATATAGCGAGGACCAGCGTACAGGCAGAAGTACAGGTACGTCACGAGGATCATGATCAGGGGGGTGATCGATCCGGACAGGAACCACTCCTTGGTGCGCTCATCTACAATGGGGAAAGGGGGAACAACGGGACACACAATTACGACTTGGAATCATCCATGCACAACATATCGCACACAAACACACACACGCACCTTGATTATCAACGAAAAATTTCACCACACGGTCCATTATACCGTTGCTGGTCGGTTCACTTATGACGTCGGGATTCATTTTGGTGAAGCTGGATTCTCTGCGCTGTTTTGTTATGCACACTCACCACGTTGCACGTACACTGACGGAATCGTTATCTTAATCAGCTTGCTTTTAAAACTTCCTCACTAGATGCTCTTTTCGACGCTGAGACGACAGAGCAGAGAACGGGTTGACTATTTCTGAATCTTTTGTTTTTTCTTCTCTGGCAGAGAGAAAATCTGTAAAACGAGAACGAATTTAAATAAGTAAGTGCTATTTCTAATCACACTGATGCTATCTTTTGTTTTGTAAAAACTAGCTTAAAGCACGCAGCTGAGCCGTTTAAGAAGAATATCGTTCCACGGGATCGACCGCCTCGATCTCGCACTCTCACAATCGTTTAATCGCGTATCTTGCTCGATCCAGAACAATCGGAATAGCCCGCGGAAGAACAAAACAAAACGTAAAATCTCGAAATGATTACCACTTGTGATCGCGTCAGGGCTTTATCGAAGCAGCAGCATGCACTGTCGAAGTCCTGCCACACCTGTTCCGTGCGCGTGTCCGAATCGAACTGATCGTCTTTCGGCGACAACCCCCGGAGAAGCTCTAGCAAGCAGTCTAAAACCCTAATCGGCGTGTAGCGCAGGCGAACCGGAGCCAAAAACTTTGAAGCGAAAACTGGATGAGCCTGACTGCAGTGGAACCGACGAACCACCAAAAACTACCGAAAACCCCACCCCAACGTTACCTTCCTCGACTGTACTGCCTTGTGCGTCGGGCTGCGAAGAGTCTTCCTTCCCCTACTAGCCTGTCACGAGCAGGCCTGCCCACACACACCAGCACGCGTCGAACGAACGCGAAGGGGAATGATTTTCGCGCCGCCAAAGCGAGACGGCAGACAAAAGACCGCAACAGTGGCGTAAACGACGAACCGGCAAAATCCACACCGTCAGACCCGCACGGTGCCATTTGGCCTGCAGTTAATCAACGTGCAGACTTAGGGGTGGGTTCGTACGAAACTTGTCCCGCCGCTAGGCTGGAGGCTGCCGACGGAGTAGGGCAGTGGATCGGCGCTGCGTTGCCGCGTATGATAAAAGCGGACCGATCAGCCGAAACCGATCGACGCAGCGACTTCTCCCTACTGCTCCGGGGCGCCCATTGTCCATTATCTTCCGACAGGGTGACTAGGGACATGGTCGGACTTCCCATTCGTGGCTTGCTGTTGTCGTTCTGCAACGCCACCCTGAACGATACCGTGTCGAGGATAACACACACACTATATGGCCACGCTAAAAGAGGTCAATCTTCTTCTCCATCTGCTGTAGTTGGAGTAGTTGGAGCTGAGCAGTTTCTATCATCCGGGGACGCATACAATATACACAGCCGCACAAGAGCAAGTAGCGGCCATTACATAAGGAGTGACCCTCCCCTGTGCTGGCTGCTACGGTAATATGCGACACCAGTTTTTGAAGGTCGCGACCTGGTCCACGCGCAGGCCCACTTCTGCTTGGGTGAGGTCGTCTGCACCCGAGTGCTCGTGCGAGTGTCTGAGGGTTGAATCGCAGAACATCCCATTGCGATGTTCAACCCTTTTGCGCAGAACCGGAATGCGCAATCTGGTGCGTCGTCGGTTCGCCGTGGAGTTCAGCCCAGCCCAAACATGGCTTAGAGTTTTGGCATAACAACTGATCAGCTGACCAGCAGGTTTCACTTTCCACGCGACAAAACAACCGATGTCATTGAGGACCCGTGCGAAGGATATTTTGTCGTGTGTCTTTTAATTCATGGCGTTTGAGAAATTTCTCCCATGCCCACGCCATACCGATGTTTGCTGGTTGGTGTGCTTGTACAAAGACGCCCCACAGTTGCGTAAGGCCAGACGTACTGTCCCCCGGTGACAGTACCTCCAGTTCCAGTTTCTATTAATATATCTTGAGTCTATCGGGCGAAAGGTTGTCTACGTTGACTAGGGGAAACTTTAACCTCGAGCAAGCCACCTCGGATTTACAATTCCTTCAGCTGACAATCAGAACGCTGATTAGCCGCTACCACGCACGGTACGATCAACGGAGGTTGGCATGTTTTCTTACACATTGATAAACAGGTTTCGTTTCGATTGATTTGTTTCTCGGTGTAGATGTTTTTTTCCTCCCATGATCTACTGTTTCTTCTAAGCTCCCTTCCATTTGCCGAGCCAGCAACCTGCGGAAGTGTAAATTAGATCTCAAATTCAATTCACCCGCTTGGCTATCTCAATGCTATCCACATGGTGTGCGTGTCGGCGGGCAGGTCGCGTCAACCAAACCAAACAGTCAGGAGGACATTTGTTTAACGCTCGACTCGAACAGCCTTCGGAAGGTTGCACGGCATTTATGAACTTGTGTTGCCTTCGAAGCATATTCATAATATTGTGTGAAAACGCTTCTTCAGGGTATCTGTGAGTGTGTATGTCTTATGAATCTTATCTCTGCTTGTGGTATGCTGCCTTCAAATTAGACGCATAATCCATCTTTTTGATGTTTTATGCATACTTTGTGTTATCCATATCATTGTCTACAGGCCTTGTATCTAATTATAAAAATTATTTCTAGCGATTTAGGCAAAAAACAACATATCTTCGAATGACAGGACCAGGTATCAAAACGTATAATGTTCGTTCCCCCTTACCAAGAACTGACTATCCGGCTACAGGGTATAAATAAGTCTAGTCAATCATTATACAGTGATGAACGATAGCATAAGATTGTTTTTTGAATTGTATAGCTGAGGTTATGATGCCAATTTTCAGCGAAACGATTCCTCTTTTTTGTCATTCTCATGAATATATTGAAAAAAATGTATCATACAATAAAATAAATCTATTTACCTTATCTGAAAGTTAAAAAAAAAATTAGTATACAGTGTTGGGCAACCTCTCTTTCTACTTTTCATATATTTCGTAACTGGTTAATCCCTAACTCCTTATTACTGTTAATTTTTGGCAAAATGATCATGGATATATTTTTATTCACTAAGGATGGCTTGGCCTTATTGCTTTCATGGACATTTTTTGATTTTTCTTTTGTTAAGCACTTCAATAAAATACAACCCTAAAATTGTAATTAGGCTAAACGATTTTAACTTTTGATTTGATGTATTATTGATCACACACATTTCGATCAAACCACATCAAAACACATATAACATCAACATTTGTGTCAATCGCCTCAAGCGATATTTAAATATCCCGTACCGGTATACCGTGCACGAGCAGTATCGTTCAAGGTCTGCTTCTTCGGAAGGTTATGCTAAATACCACTCCACGCCTAACATCTGCAAACAAACAAAGCTGCCAATATCGTTATGATACAGTTGGCCTCGTCCACAACGTCCGCTAGCCTGCAACTGCCAGCCACGGTTCAACAACCTGACTGACCCGCACCGTCGGCGGTGACGAAAGTGCATTCAATGCATGTTTCAAACCGTTCGACGTTGCAAAGTTCAAATAGTCACCAGCCGATGAATTGCCCTCGATACATTCTGGTGTGTCTTGCCTACGACGCGCCAGTAGGTCGATTATAGAAACAAAACATACACCCAAACCACGTCCGTCGCTGGTTACATCTTCCGTTTCGCGTGGAAGGATGACTTGAAACCATGGACCCAAGTCTAACTTGTTTCGTACAAGGAGGGTGGAGTTGCATTTAAATCCTCAGCTAGTCTCAGCTAGTGATCTCTTGTTACTGCTATGCTACAAGAAAAGGCTGCAAGATTTCTTATGGACGGTTATTGCGATACTGGTGTGTAGGAGAGAAAAATATTTTATTTTATTACAACATCTCCATCGATCGCCACAGCCTTCGAAGGATGTGTTGTGAAATCGGCAGACAACTTCGCCCGCGGCAAGTACGCGAGTATTAGAGCTCCATCTAGCTCTCCCACTAAGTGCAGCGTCGGACCGAGCGAACTGGACAGCTCTTTTTGTTTTTCCATTACCCGACGATTAATGAACAAGCTGTCGACGATCACCTGCGCAAGCTCACCATCACGACAAAGAATCAAACGAAGCATACGGTTCTCCTTGCAATAACAATTTCACGCTTCTTGCTTGCATGCATGCAAAGCACACCGTTTATGATCGGTTGATTAGTCTGCCTATCTTTTCGATCATACTCTCATGCAAGCGCCATTCCATCTGGTAGCGTTATTAGAACCCTTCCAAAGGCGGTTCAGCCTCATTCTGTCGGGGTAGGTCAGTTACGATTCTTGCGCTTTCGGAAGCAACAACAACATAGAATGTGAAACTAATTTTACGTCGTCACGAGTAGGCTGTCGATCGGCTGCAAAATGCAACCTAACCAATCATATCACATCATCTTCGCCTGCCAATAAACTCATTTAACAAATCTGCCAAAAGTATGCCACAAAAACCGATGCTGCAGCGGTGGCTGAAGGTCCTATTTGCATTTGCAAACCGATTTGGAAGCAAAGTTTAGCGAACGTGAACCGGTTCACCAGATTCGCGGCTAGACGGGCCAACGCCATAAATCCATACTCAATATTTTACACAACAAAAAAGAGGATCACCCCAAAAATTGGCACGTCCTCATTTTGGATGATGATCTAGGAGTAGAAGCATATCTGTGCGTAAACTTATAACGATATGCGATTGGGACGGATTGGCAAAAAGAGCTACGTTACGTGAACCGTTCGAATGATAGTGAAATGATTTTCTAATCGTATGCGCTTGATGTTCAGCGATAGCTGCACCCTTTTTTGCATATGTCAAACCAACTTTTAAAAGTTGGGGAATTTGGAAAAGAAACTGGAAACAGAAAGTTTCATCACACATATCAAAGCAAACATAAAATAATGATGAAGAGTTTCAAACTTCATACCAGCTAATTTAAATTATTTTAAAATTAGCACCAATGAAAAAGAACGTGCGTTTGACGATATCTTATTGTAGCTTCTGTGATGCAGTTAAAAGGAATACTGATGATCTTTAAGCGCACTATCTGGATGACTTAAATGCTGCTGTTGACGGCTATTTCCATGTCCAAATGATGTCCAGACTCAATGCCCAGCTCTCTCAAGATTTGTGTGTTCATCATAAGTCTACAAGGGTCATATTTCAGACCCTTTGCTTTCCACTGTTAGTGCTAATGACACTACCTATTAATAAGTCCTATAACTGTACAAATATTTGTCTGTGCCTACAAACCTTGTTCCTCTTGATAAATTTTGTAGCATTTCCTGAATCATTCCTCTCGATAAATCCTACAGCATTTCCAGCAGGATGATGAGAAACATCCTCAGACATTTAAAATTGTTGATTAAAATGTTTTTGGAGTCTCGATTTGGGAGTATGCCTGAACTTTAAGTTGTTCTGCATCTTCTTCTGTTTTGGCACTACAACCTCGCAATGTCTCACTCTGCCATTTCTGGCTTCCTGTTACCTTATTTTTCCGTAGTTGGATAGTCAGTCTGGTGCACGTTGAGGCGTTTTTGATGATATTTGATTCCCGGTGCTGTCGTATGTCGTGCCTCGGCCATCGGACGACCCTTTCAAAGTTACTGTCCCATGATTACATCTCAATTATGGTAAGGCCATTATGACCTCATACATTTAGTTGAGGACTTATTTTTATCATCGTGAGATTACTGCTCAGTATAACTGATGAACCATTCTTTCTCTCACACTTTCTTCTCTAAGTGCTTAACCATGTATTAAGACTCCTTTGTCCGTTTTAGATCTCTTCTAGTCCATAGACTTCAAGAATCCTTTGGAAATATGGTTAAGATTATACGTCTTTAGAAAATTTAAGTAAATTCATCTGAAAACTCCTTTTAATGAATATTGCATTGAATGTTTCACAACTACCATATTAAAATCAGCATAATATATGTTTATTTGTTGTTCAATGAAAAATATTGTTTGATGTTGATACCTCTCAAGTTCATGCTAGTAATTCTGCTTCTCCTTTGTCACTATACCCTCGAAAGGTCTCGTCAGGGCAACATACGGGGAGGTGGTCTGGATGGGAATTGAGCCTCGGTCCTGCCGGGAGAAGTCTGGTGCCGCTGTCGCCTCGGTACTAATACTAATATTAACTAACTTTAATTATTTATCTAGTCGACAGTTGTAATTAGTCAGCAAGTTTAAACTTTTTTCCCTACCATGTATGCGTCTGTTTCTAAAGACAATGGAAAAGATTGCTATAACATTAACAGTCTTTAAACATTGTCTTTTGCCTTAAGCACTCTCCTGATACTGCCTCAAATGCATTTTGAACAGCTATATTAATGCAAAGAATTTAATTCATCTGGAAAACACTTCACGGCGGAATGTGCAACAAGGGCTGTATCTATTTTCAAACGACCTTGTAAAGGCTGTGTACACCCGTCCAGTGACTCCGTCGTGTCTCACAGCTTCCATTGCCAGCCAACGAGCTGCATTGTGCCACAGTACGAAAATTTAATTTCCACTCATTTATTCATGCGGTGCGGTGCGGTTGTGGCGAGTTCCCACTCGTTTTTGCTCCCTACGACCCTTTTGGGTTTACATTTCTTCTAATTCCCTCGACTTCACGCGTCTCTGGCACGATTGTCTTTCATTCGTCCATCAGCTTGTGGACGGTGTTGTGGTTTAAAATGAAGGAGGAAGACAACAAAAAGCTACAGCCAGATACGAGAAGGTAATTAATGAGCTTTGCGTAAGGTGTCTGCTTACCAGAGCTGCAGAGCAGTGTCTCACCTCAGAGTCCGGTCGTCAGTGTGCGTGTTACGCGTCCACAATCACTGAAGCACGCGAGCGCAGCGGCTGGCGATCGAGTTTAAGGGTGGGTTTAGTAGGTGTTTGGGGTAATAGGCGCTCGGGGGGTAGGAGGAGGATGCCAAAGACGGTGGTGAAAAACTGTCCCACTGAACAATGCTTTCTAAAACTCAATCTCGGGTTTAAATCGTGACGGAAGCCTATTTGATCTACATTTTACCCACACGTGTCAGGGTCTGCGCTGTGAAGAGCAGTGAAAGATCCAGCTGGGTGGTCAGGCGTGGCGCGTTGCCGTAAGCGCAGATGAAAGTAAAATTAAACCTCCAAAAGTTCACAATGGTGCGAGACGAATGTTATTTAAAGGGTTGTTCTCTTTTGGCAATCGCGTTATTAGGCCATCGTTAAATAGATACAGTTGCTTGCAGGCGTGTGAATTTCATTGCGTTTGCTAATAACTATATTTCTTACACCCCACAGCCCTTAACCATTGCCTAATCTGGTCCAGTGACAAGTCATCTGTTTGTCCTTGAAGGGCTAAAAAGGTTTTGGGAGACAGATCAACATTTGCATGAAGTAACGAAGGCTCTGAGATAACCGTGGACGGTGTATCCCATGTGAGCTTGGCTTGCATCCTATTTAGGAAATTATTTAATGGAGACTTCGTTTGTGTAGGACAGATTAGACCCTCCTATCTTCTTGACAAGATGCAATCATTTAGTTGGATCACTCAAGTTTGTAAAACATCAGATGAGGTTAAAAACTTTAACATTGATCAATTATACAAACATCTGAGCTTCAAGATCTTCAACAACTGAAAAAAAAGCTTGAAGATCACATTAATTGATGCGCTAAAAAACAATTAATCACCCTTCAAATAGCTTGAGATGACTGCAGCAGTGATGCTGGCGAGCGGCTGCGAAATAGGATGTAGCGCCCGTGGACCAATCCCTTTCAACGTAAGCCCTGCTGCTGATGGACAGGCACACAATCGCTTGTCGCGGAAGTGAGAATCGAATTATTTACCAAGCACACTGTCAATCGCCGGCAATCCGGCCAGCCCGGGAAGATGGTACTCGCTCGTGGTGCTCGTGACTGCGTGTGCACCACCAGGCCAGCCCAGGCAATCGCAATTCAATATCGCCACACTTTATATGCGCATATACGCGATTGCCCCCAGCCAGTCGAACGGATGTCCTTCAGGGCGAGCTTACGGAAGGCGTTACGCGTTAGATAATAAATATTTCCATCAGCCGCGCAGTCCCGGTGCCGCCATGTTTGTAATGTCACCCGCTCTGATGCTGCGCTAGTCGGCGCGAGATATATTGCACGACGGTTTGACGTCATTCCGCCGGCATCTGCAATGGTTTTGAGTTACCACCAGCCGGAAAGGTTCTGTCGAGCCCATCCAGGGCCGGCGGTATTAATATCATGCAATTTCTCGGGGTGCGTTATTTGCATAACGTCTACTTACGGCGCGACACATCGCCACAGTAAATCCAAGTGCGTTTGGTTGCGCTTGATCTTGATCGATCGATGCCCGTCTGATCAACAAACTCCAAAACCTGACCTTAACCGTACCGGTGCGGCTCGATATCGGTACGCGATGCAGTGCAACCTTCAATTGCTCGGAAACGCGGTAATCGTTCGGCTGTGCGACCTTCATGCGAAAGGAGAAAAGC
Source organism: Anopheles stephensi (assembly GCF_013141755.1). Classification (NCBI taxonomy): domain Eukaryota; kingdom Metazoa; phylum Arthropoda; class Insecta; order Diptera; family Culicidae; genus Anopheles; species Anopheles stephensi. The sequence continues at coordinate 71,134 of NW_023405437.1, read as the reverse complement.
AAACCTTGTTTCAAGGTCGCTCGCCAACTACATATTCAAGTTCCTGAGCACCACCGCAAGTCTTGGCACACACAGGCACGGCACCGTAAGTGACCGTGAGATGCGTGTACTTGATTTTCATGTACACACCGGTTCCATGCTCCACATCTTCGGTAGATGATTGGGGATTTCTTGGAGTCGCATTTCACTCTCGACTGAACATTCACGCTTACCGATGCAAACGGTCGGACGCACACACACACGCGCGCACACGAGCCCGCTATATTATGCGTGTGTGCCCATTTCGAAGCCATGGTCCGACTTCTCATCTCGCTAGCAGTGATGTAACGATCGGGCCTTTAGTCACAGTGACTCCAAAAACGAAGCATCACGCAAACACCCAGTTTCCCGTCTTGCGTACCGGTACCGCGGCCCAACACTCTGTTGCCGCACCGGATTACGGAATCGCGACGGAGGTCTCTCCAGTCGACCATTCCACGTCAGGCCGCGTCCAATGCTGCAAAACTTTCACACACCCTGAGGGTGTCCCATAAGCAGCAGATAAATTCCCCTACTCCGGATAGCTGTATGCGAAGGGAACAGACACAGGTGTTCAGTTTTGGGATAGAGGGGAATGCCCTCAACTATCAAAAGAAAACGAAAATATGCCATTCGATCGAGCCCCTGCCGTTGGTGGCTTATGCAGCCATGCTGGTACTCTCAGTGCCAGTACCTTGGCTTTGGCATGCTACCGGTTACAATTATTTGATGATAGTTATTTGGAGTTTTTTTTTTCCTTTCTTCGTATATGACCATGTGAATTGCTTTCATGGTCAAAATCAATTAAACGGTAGTTGACTTACGAACGAAGATAAACAAAGAGACCCTTTTTTTTGAGTGGTGATTGTTGAAACCATCCCGAAGATGCTCTCAAACAGGTTTAGCTGGCCGAGCTTATGGACCGGTTTCCCAACTCTCATTCTAATCGTTCCGGGTGTTACAGGGAACAAGTAAACATCGAACCTTCCTACGCATCCTATCCGTTGGCGGGAACGAATCGATCGAAGATCCAACATTACAAAGATCACTTCATTCAGGTGTACGATCGATGCGGATGTTTGGTGCGAGCAAATAAAAGCGATCTTCGAACAGCATTCAAACCATGGATCTTCTGGTTTAAACATGCGTCATTGCAATAAATTATCCACGCACAAGCGACCTTTCAGACGAATAAGCGGCAAAATAATTGTCAAATTTCTTGTGTCGTCAGAGATGCTTTCCACGCTTTCGAAATGTTTTTGTCTGCGTTTTGTGCAAGTCATAGTCTTCAGAAACAGAATTATTCTTCGTTCTGGTTTCTGAGGAAATTATAGATTTCTACCTATGGCATTGCGGACATTTCTTGCTGATTGTTTTTCTTCAACGGGAACTTTTGTTTACAAATACGTTTAATCCAAAACACAGTAGTTATTAAGTTTTTTTTTAAATTTAATGTTTTACTGATATAATTAATATAATTAATTTAAATTACCAATGTAATAGTAAAAATACAATTTTACTGACCAAAACGAACCATCCAAATAACACATTTAGTATAACCGATTCAAAGTTCGATATGTCATTTTGTGATTCTCGATACCAAATTGCGGGTTTACGGTGCAAAAGTCACAGTTGGTGCAAACGTTCGATTGTTTGATGATCGATTGGCAATGTATTTTAACATTTATCTACCTTTAACAATTTATCAGAAATTATCAATACTCCTCTGTTTTATTTAGAAGATGTCCAATGGCAGAGGCAACTGCGACGCCGATCTTCAAACGCCTGCGTCGGGATTTAAATCCCATCCGGACCGTCACTCCTCGTCGAGTGATTCCAGAATTGACAGGCATGACCAAAGAAATCGTTTGACCAAGAAGAAGCATAAGTCTTTTTAATTGAAATACATTCAAATCGTGTTGGCATGGTCTACCGCAACGATAAGTAGCTTATTTCGAAATGCATCAAACTCAAAGTTCTAGAAGAATCCCAGCTTAAATTAGCTGTATCCACAATATCCAAATTTCGAAAACTAAAGCCAACTTTATCATACTTTCAAATGTGCTTATTCCATATGCTGGCAGTTAATTTTGTTCCATTTATCATTAGTTCCGCTCGAAAAACTGTTTCAATCCATCATTAGCACACACACACATACACACTCATCGCCACCAAATGCACCCTCCCCATCCGAGTATTTCTTGGTTTCGCATAGAACTATCAAAAATCACTACCGTCTGGCCGCGCACGCCTAAATTGACGCAGATTCGGTGCAACGGCCAGCCGTTGGGTGTAACATGTATTAACTTCCAATTAGCCTCACGGGTGACGCACAATTTGAATGATTACATTTCATCATCATCATCATCATCATCACCATCCAGAATCGCATCATCGCAAAGCAAACGTCCGGAAGCTCGAAATTTTGCCCGTAATACTCTTACCGCCGCGAAGAACAATGCCGCGAACAGCCCATATGTTGGCAAACAAATCAATTGCCTTAATTGAAATTGGCACGTTGAGCAAACAGACCGGACGGTCTGGTCCGGGATTGAACCGGATTTTGATTTTGGTGAAGGCAACAACAAAAAAACACATATTAGTTTAATCAATCACCATGAGTTGGCTCATCACGGACAAGAATTCAGGTGATGAAAGAGACAAAAATTAGGGCGGATGAGAAATTAGAATAATAAACAAATAAAAAGATGGAATAAATTAATTAGTTAAAAAATGATAAACGAAATCATGTTATTGATTTTTGGGAAACGTTTGTTTGTTCCGTTTCCTTATTTCTGTATTTCAATCAAAACATTTAATTTCATGCTGAATAACATACAGATGATTATGTTTGTGTTGTATCTTTTCATCTGACTATGACTTTACTTCTCAATTCCTCTATTTTCAGTTTAGAATGTTAAAACAACCTATTTTGGACCTATCCTTCTTTTTCTCGCCCATTTCGAAATAATAGTAATAATAAGTCCTGAAGGAAGCATAAGTTTTCTGAACAAACCTTTAAAAAGGCACCTTTTCATCAGATATCGTTAATAATATTTTTCAATCACATGGCAAAAACATACACTTCTTGAAAAATGCCTAGCAATGCGGTAGGACGTGTGATACGCGAGGAGTGCAGCATAAGTGGATAATTTTAGAAAATGAGTGAACCAGAAGCGATTAGCATCCTCAAATCGTGAAGAATTGCAATGTCAAGTGACCATAAGACATATGCAGCTTATTCTTTCAAGCAATCATCACACGAAGAAGCTATGGAGTTTCGATCAGTCAAACCTCAAAGAGTGGCATAACTCAAATCGGTTAAATATCGCTCAAACTTCTTCTTCTTCTTCTTCTTTCTTGGCCTCCTCCTTTGGAGCAGGTCTAATAGACAAGGCCTGGTATCCAATTCGTTTCCAGGAGACTCGGTCCGTAGCTGTACTCCTCCACCCCCGGCTGCGTCCGATCTCCCTCAGGTCTGACTCCACTTGATCCAGCCAACGAACTAGCTGTGTTCCTCTACATCTCGTGCCGAACGGGTCGCGGACGATCACCTTCCTGGTAGGGCATGAGTATGGCATCCTCATCACGTGTCCTAACCAGCGTATCCTTCCGGCTTTGGCAACCGTCAGGATGCCTGCATCGCCAAAGAGCTCAGCTAGCTCGTGATTCATTCTGCTTCTCCACACGCCCTGCTCACACACGCCGCCAAAGATAGTCCGTAGCACTCACCGCTCGAAAAAGACGAGTGCATTGGAGTCCTCCGCCAGCACGGTCCAGGACTCGTGCCCGTAAAGGACTACCGGCCGTATCAGTGTGCAATATATGGCGCATTTCGTGCGTTGTAGGAGTCTTCTGGATCTCAGGAGCTTGTGGAGTCCGTAGTAGACACGATTCCCTGCACAATGCGCCTCCGGATTTCACTGCTTACGATGTTGTCCGAAGTTACGATCGTGCCAAGGAAGCAGAACTCCTCGACTACTAACCTCGATGACTAGAAACATGTGGAACATTTTGGAAGAAAATATGTTCAACCTGGATGGTTCTGAAAAATGGCAATATTTTGTTGCAAGATCTTCGTGAAGAACCCGATTCTGATATGCGTTGGAATATTGATGCTGATAGTAATTTTGCAAGCTTTTTCATTTAAAGGAAAGCTTCCATTTGCTACCCGTCCACGAATGCTGAAAAAATATAAGTGTCAGGTAGCTCACCATGACCGGGATTTATATTAACACACAAAATTGAAATTGTGAAATGTTTTTGCTTTCTCACATATTTTACATTATGGTTAAGCTGGTTATATGATAGCAATGATTCAAAAAGGTTATTAATAGGTTGTTTTAACGTGTTCAACCAAAAATAGAAGAATTCGTTAATAAATGCTAAAAATATTGCCAAAAAAAATGGGGGAGCTATTCTTCTTTCGCTCAGTGTATTGGCCTACAATATTGCAGAAAAGTAAACAGTTTTCTGATTTTATGGAAAATAAACACGATTTTTTTAAATTAATAACTTCTAAATTTCTGAAGATTGAGTCCAGGTCAAAATAAGGAAAGTGTAAGTAAGTACGAGTTTTTGTCCACTGGAACATAGCTTAACAGCAACTTCAAAACTGGCGTCAATTTGTCTCGCAGTACAGTATCTCTCCGCCTCGACTGCAATATACCATTTATCGTCTAATAATAAAAAACGCACAACATAAAGTCATTAGTAATGGAACCATTAAATTGCCGACAAATCTTTCAACTACCACTGCCTGCTCCCATGCTTACAACAGGCCACAACAAACCCATGCTCGTTTAGCTCACTCGTTCGCACAAGAAATCACCCGCAATTGAGCATTGAGCGCTGCAATTAAGTCGACGTGTGCCGATGTGTGAAGTCGCGTGGGAAGCAACTGCCATGACGCCCGGTCCCTCTACCGAGCTCCCATCAAACACCAAACAACGCGCAAACAATCGATTCGAGCGGGTTACAATTGAGGGAGAAAAATTGGACAAAAACAGGGGAAAACGACGACAGAAGAAAAAACCTCCCAACCAATCGGTTAAACAAACCGACCGACGGCCCCAAGTACAAAAACCCCGTGTAAACAAACATTACAAGTGGGATGCAATGCATGCGGGACCAAACGGTTGCCGGATTGTTTAAAGGTACCGATCATAACATTCCATCTTCTTTCATTCCTCACGGCATATGGGTTTATGAGTGATTTTTTTCGTATGATCACTTATCATTATTGATTGGCGCCACTTACTCGGTTCAAGTGCGGCACGGACGTTGGAAAAGATAAACAAAGCGGTGGGAAAAATTTGACCCGCAGCACGCCTCCAAGACCTGCGGAACAGCTCACCAACACAAGAGTGAGCTGCAAAAATGGAAATGCATATTCCGTACGCCTAACGACTATCGGCTGGCTGAATACATTTGCGCTCAATGCAAGATGTCTAACCCGTCCAACGAATCGCACCCCAGACGGCTTGGGACACATTTACATTGATTTCCGGCAAAGTTGCATGCGGTCGTGATTTCTGCGAGGTTTTATGTTACTTTAAATTCATTCATTCTTCCGCCGGTGCAGCCGCATTACGGGCTGATTTGACCAGCTCGATCCATGCCGGCTCAGAGCTTTCGGCCTGAGCATCGCAAAACCCTACTGTCACTGACGCCACCAGGGTCAACCGGTTTGCCGGGCAGTACGATGCACCGTACGATACGAACCCGTCCGCAGCGATCGGTTTTCTGACCGACCGGCTAGACTGCCCAAATTGCGTCCACCACGCGAGAGTCTCTTCCGGATTGAAGGTCGCACAAGTCGGCCAACGGTTCTGAACGGACGGGGAACATCACCGAAAGTAGTGTCGATCACGACGCAAGTGTTTGGCTCGGAGCTGGAATGTTGCCCCGGAAATGATGGCGGCCGTTATGGCCCGTAAACTGGGTGTTAAAGAAAATTGCTTCTACCATTTACTTTGCAGACATTGTCTTTACGCCGCTCATATTTTTATTGCAAACTTTATCATCGTGCTGGCCGAGGATCGTGTTACAGGGATTACTGGCTGTGGGCACTGATTTTTGTTTCTTCACCTCTTTCCGGTCTTTTGTTTCTGGGTTTTTTTTTGCTTACTCACGGTAAGGTTAAGGATTATAGTTTTTCATCTTTTTTTAGCGTCTTTTATTCTTCTGCAATAAAAAGCAAAAAAAGGCAACCCATCATGTCACCTAAAAGGTGCTAAATTGTATGACAAACGAAACGATTGTGCTCTCATCGCACTAGTCAGATCGATTTGCGTCGATTAGAAGCATTGGTTGTTCTGGAAGGAGTGTCTATTAGCATCTCACTAAAATGATACAACAACAGAGAAAGCTTAGTACAAAGAATGTAGGATCGATTTTGCTTTGTCAGCTTCACATGCATTTGGAGAATTGCCGTAAATGTCATCGAACCTGGGAAAATCCAAGAGAGAGAGCAAAGGTCTAAGAAGCTACTGGAGATTGTTTACCATGAAGAGGGCAGATCTCTTGTAGAGTTCGTATAAGTTACTAAGGAATAATGATTTTTTTCCTTTGTAACTATTTAAACAACATACAAGATTGACAGAAAATTTTGGTATTGTTTTAAATCTAGGGTCGGGATATTTAAGCTTATGTCCCTGACAAGCTTTTTCTTGCAAAAATATAAAATTATGTTTTAGTTTAATCGTAATAAAATTTGAATCGTAAGAGAATATCTTTTTTTTCTCTCTCTCTCTCTCTCTCTCTCTGTCTCTCTCTCTCTGTCTCTCTCTCCCTCTCTCTTCTCCGCCTAACTACCTCCTTGGTCATGCCTGCCATTTCTGGCTTATTTGACTTAATAACATCGCGTAGTTCGATTGTCAGTCCTCTCTACGAGGGAATGGTTAGGATGGGACTTGAACCCCGGACCTGTCGTGTGAAGATCGGTGCAGGTGCCACAACCACCGCCCCTATAGATTCTTTCTGTAGTAATATAACCAACAAAATCTGATAAAGTTCAACATTCCTGCAACTTCATCACGATCGTCGATAGTTGCAACAGGTTATTAAACGCCTTCCTTTTAATCTCCTATGGGTCAATCTAATTAACCTGATCATTTTTACTTACCCAACGTGCAATATAACCTTCACTTTTCCATCGACGCCCCGTTTTTGTTTCAACGCCCATCAATTAACCCTGATCTTCAACCAATTCATTAGCACAAATATTGATCCCAGACCACGCCATTAGTCGATTGAGCAAAAATCCCAATATCCCATCGTATCAATCGATCGAAAGCAAATCTGATCACTCAATACTCTCAGTTGCAAGTAACCTGCTTCATCGTCTTTCAACGCGACTAACATCCCGATAGTTACTAACACCGAACACTAGCGATCACTTCCTGCCCAAGACATGTCGTCGAAACTTTGGCTATAAAAACGTTTGCCCAAAGATCACCACCATGCTAGCTCGTGCACCGGCAAATCATTCCTCTCTCACCAGCTGTACCAGCTCCAAACATGGGCAACAGGTCGACAACTGGCAACATTACATAAGCACTCGAGGGTCGAGGAGAAAAAAGTGTTGTGGCGTTAGTCACTGGTTAGCTGTTTTGTTTGATAGGTTTCCTTGTTAAAACTTGGACGCTGCGTGCATCGTCACTGGCTGTGGTGTGTGACTCTTTGACGGTTGTAGGAACGGTTGCAAAATACTTTAGTTGTCTTAGCTTTTTTTGTGTTGTTTTCGGAAACTGACCGTCCCTTCGCTTATCAACTTCCCCGCCATTTGTAGGTCATGCCTTCAAACATACTGCAACATGTTAATTTCCTCTGTGTTTTCTTAATTGTTGTAAGAGAGCTTTGCATTGTCCCCACAAGGGCACTGCAGAATAAGATTCCATCCCAATGGAATTGCTTATCTAAGTAGCTTTCAATTAGAAAGTTCATCCAGAGGTCGATCGTGAGTGCATTTTCGGTCGTCACGTTCGTCAACAGTCACCAGTCACAAGTTCGGCTTATTTCGAATGCGATCTTGCCCAACTTTAAAGCGGTCGATTGTGCTATCTGTTCGAAACCGGATACTGTAACTTAGGCAGTGTGTTTGAATATTATCTAGCAAAAGCCTAAATTAATTCGCCTCTCGGCGTAATATCTCTCAGCTAAGAATAGAAACAGTTTCATTCGCGTCGTTGAAACGGTAAATCTACGCCATATCAATGCTCTCTGTAAACGACATTGACTGAATTTCCCTCCAGTCGAATGTATGTTAATGGAAGGTTTTTGTATGAATTTGAAACTCCACTTAAAATGTGTGTGTTGTTCAAAGTTCTTTTCGTTTTCTTCGCCATTGAACTCATTCCGGCACAAACATCAAATATTCCGCACATTTGAATATAACGGTACGAAGAATTTAATTATTAGCTACACACTCCTATAGCATGGGCTTTAGTTTGGCTAGATAAAACTAAGGCAATTTCACTCCTGACCAAACGGGCCTAGACAGCGTTCAACTTTAAACCGGTTTTAGCCAATATCCCTTGTTAATAAGATACACACGCGAGACCGATTCGTCCATAAATTAGGTTTTAGTAGAAAATTCTTTTGTAGTCCGATTCAGGGTCCTCAGGACTATCGAACGGAAGATTCACCAATTGATGGGCTTTCTAACGCGTTAGCCTCCCTTTCTCGATTTGACTTTCCATCAGCATCCTCCAATCGCAGCTGCTAATTCTCGATGTAAATTTGGGACGCTGGCTGTTTTGCATATAGATTTACACATTCCCAGACTCAAGGAAGCTATCTGCCAGTGGGGGTTTATAGTCAGTCTCACGTCTGAAATTGAGACCCTTCATTTTATTGCTGTGAAGTTGGGTGTTGGCTGTTCATAGCTATAAATTGTTCACTGATTTTGTTCCTGTGAACGTGATTTAAATTTGAAAATTTACTTTAAGATAACTGGTTTTGTTATTACTGGTCAGCGTTCGTTTGGAGCAGTCAGGCTGTAGTGGAGCAAGTCTTCCCTTCTATCCATATGGCACAGCCAAAGGCGAGGAATAAACCAAAACTATACTAGATACTAAAACCTTGCCCATACGGACGTAACTACACGAGCACGATTTAACGATCATTTGATAACGAAAATCAATAACTGCTGTGCGAAACCATTGCCCTCGGCACCGTAAACAACAAACCTGAAACGTGCCTACCCAATGCGCACAAATTTACCTTCTACCGTGCTAAATTTCGCATGGAATTCCCTTCAATTTGGAAGAATCTTATCCGGTGATCGACCGATCGAAACGCCAGTGACATTGCAAATTTTGCCGGTCCGGTTTTACGCAAATCATACCAGATTCGCTATGGGGGTCATCCACGTCTCGGAACGATCGAACTGTGCGATAAAGCGGTGGAGCAAGTTTTTGGTTTTTCACGTTGCGTTTGCTTGCTGAGGTGAATGGTTTTCCGCGATTGACGTAGAAACTTCAAGAAAAGGAAAATGGGATAGTTTCTCTACAACTACGCCCAGACTACGCCCGATGGTATTTGAAGGTTGGTGGAGACCTGGAACAACAATGGGAACACTATTGGACCACGCTTCCCTCAAGGTTATCGCGTCAATATTGGGCTTTCCGACCGGATTCAAAGCACATGCGATCGATCGCGCCTGCCACCATACGTACACTGTCCTAGCCCAGCTTAATCATAGGAATTATGTGTCTAACTGCCCCGAGACAGTGTGTCATAAACTGCACACCGTTCGCATCCCTTGCGAACCCTTCAAGGGCTCGATGACGCCATTCAGCGACTTGCGACGCAAAGCGGCGAACCATACCAACACCACCCCAAGGCTCGACTAACCGTACCGAGGCGGTTCTAAAGGGCAACATCGCTTAAATGTAAACAGCGAAAAACCACCCACCACTTGGGACGGAACCGGCTGGGAAAAATTGTGAACAAGCATCTTCATCCAGTCCACGAGAGCCTGTGATTACCTGATGACAGTTCCGTTCAGTGGTAATTATCGGTTTGTGATTATGGGACAGTGTGCGGTGACCACGGGCCAAGAATGCATGCATGTGCCGGTTGAATAACTTCTTTACCTCGTGCACTGCGTGCATGCTGTGTAATGTAAAAACAAAAAATAAACGGTGTGACGTATCGGAGAGCGGAGTAACGGAACTGTCGCGAATCGCGAAGCTTCATCGGAATCGGGAAGCTTGATAAGGGCGTTTGTAAAATGGGGATTTTCTAAGAGGTGAAATTCCCATTATATGTCAACAATCGCTGATGTAATGTAATTGTAGATTCGAGCTAAGTTGTAGAATAATACCTCTCGCCCTATTGAACTAGGGCAATCATCTGCTTCTAGGCTTAACGACCTACGTAGTCATGCCGACTAAATAATGAATGACAAGACTTAAGAGATGCCACGTAGTTGGATAATGAATCCCCACTATGGCGGAACGGTCTGGATGAAATTTGAACCCCGGTCTTGTCGTGTGAAGACCAGACCCTCCTAAGGTAATCCTGAGCCAGGGCAATATCACCATTAAATTGAGATATACTGTCTATTTCAAAACTACAGTAAGCCCAGCTACAATCAAACCACGTTTTAAAGAAAACTTTTACAAAAAAATAAAATAAAACTGAGCTCCAATGAAACACCAAGTATAAAATTGAACTAAGAGATGATAGGCTCGAAGGCTCCTCTTTTTGATGTATAGGCTGGAAGGCTCCAAGAGTATTAAATAAAGTTTAAGGAATTCTAAGTTATATCAAACCCACTTTCACACACATGATTATACAATACAAAAAGATTCTTCAAACAACTGATTTCCAGACTCTAGAATGTTGCGGATGAATTTTTCATTAAGATAAATGATCGATTACTGAACGTACTCAACGTACGTTCGTTGTACGTTCAGTACTCAACAACGTTGTACTGAACGTACAACGTACGATTACATTACTGAACGTACTCCACTTCGACTCGAGTGCCAATTTGCATCGAACCGGGATACTAGAATTAATTGAGATGCGTTTACGAACACACTTCAACAATGACCACCATTTGAATTATCGTTTTCGGGTTTCAATGGAAATGAATATTACAAAATAGAAGACTCCAGAAACATGGCTCAAAATATCGATGCATTACAGCTCTAGCTCACAATGGTATATTAACATCTAATACTTGCATATCCAGCACGTAGAAATCGTTCCTGCCGATAGCCACTTGATGCACTTGAAAACACACACACACACTCACACTTTCCAGTGTGACTTATGATAGCTTTTACATCGAAAGTGGGGTTTCTTGATGGTAGAAAGTGTACTTGCTCTAGCACTGGGACTCAACAGCCACACTAGTGTCGAAACACTCTGCAGTCAGCCAGTCGGTTCCGAACGGATTGTCTGTTCTCCTGGACAGTCGGGTGCAAACTAACTTGACGCGATCGCACACAACCCGCAATCGAAACACACGACCGTGTGCACGAGACATCACCCTTCAAGCGGGTAAACGCGCCTGTACGCGCGGTTACAACTTGCGAGTACACAAACCGCAACAGCGGTGGACAACACCTTCCGTTCACCGGGAAGGTTGTACGGCCGGGTTGAAGGAATTTTGAAAGCAGAGATCTCCAGTTTTTTTTTCGTTTATCTGCCCTTGTGAATTAAATCCTCAGCATCCTTGCCCTTGCACTGCTTGCAAACCCTCCACAACCAACGGTGAGGGGAACCCAAGGATTCGTCAAAAATAAAATGTGATGGGTTGTAACATTCGATTTACAGCTTCCTGATTGCTGTCTCCTTGAAGTTAAAGACTAAAATAAGTCAAAACAATGAGCAAGTCCCAAGCGCAGATTGAATCAATTCGACCTGAAACGAATTAAACAAGTAAAAAGATCTTTCTCGACCATCTCGGGGGAAAGTAATGTCAATGTTCACCTGCAGCATCAGCGTCATAAAGGCATACAGGCTGACCTCGACTATTCAGAGCACCACGGAAGGCTTGATGCTTTATTTAAATATTTATTCATTCAATGTCGCCATCGGGAACCTTCGATACTGGCTGGGCATAGTACACTTGTTCACTTGTGCCGAAGAACTGTTGCTTTAATTACACGCCAAATCAAATTTTGCACACTTTTCATCAACATCATCATCTTTGTTTGCTTACAAATCATTGCCATCGACATCCCGTTTCTACCATTTCCTACAATGAGTTCTGATATCCAACCGCACACTGGCAGTGACCAATTTGGATTCATGAGGTAGCATTTCGTAGGGCATAAATGGAACGGGATAAACACACAGTAAACAGGCACACCATCAAATCCCAATTTGGTTCTACCTGCGCCAATTTTTCTCTTCACTGAATTACAACCCGGGTCGAGGACACTTGACGCGTGTTCCCATGTGCGTTGGGCAGCATAACGCCCTGCCAAAAGCCCTCTCCGGCCACTGTGACGTCAGACCAACAATCGGGTCAAATCTATGATTGACATTCGATGGCAGCTGAAGCACACTTACCGGTGGATGTGCTCTTCACAATTTTTTATTATTATAATCTCTCTTCGTACGCCTTCACGGACCTTCATCGTTCTACAATGTGTTTCCTGCGGCTCTAAAGAATGGAAGTCCTCACTGGTTCCATGTTGACTGTTTTAAAGCTTCTCAAAACGCTCCAACAACGACTGTGGTATATTTTCTTGCAGTTTGATGAGACTGGTATACTATTATTGGTATACTGGTATACTATGCGCCTAAAGGTATACTATTGAATGTTCGTTGAATAACTGCTCGACGCGATCATAGCACGGTGGTATAATTTTATGATAAGCGATTGTTATGGCGTGTAGGACCTAAAAAGTCGTAAAGTTAAGTAGAACCTTCCTTTCAAAGACTAGCTACCCGGGAATGTCTGGCCGTATTGCCTAAAACTTTATTACAAAACAGTGTACAATTTACATTAGTTTTAACGTGTGTCCAAACCGTATTCCTTCTACAAACCGTTTATCGAAGGTCTATATCGTGAGTGGACAACATATCCCGTCCGTTCTAAGAGCGTGCCTATGCCATACCAAGCCCTTCCATTAACACACTCATTCATACAATACAATAAATGAATATTTATCGAGTCATTCATCCTCAGACATAAAAGCGAGAAACAACACACAGAACAGACAACCAGTAGAATTGAAAGGAAAGATGAAAAAAAAACTAAACTAGTGTACCGTTCGCTCGGTAGAATCCAAAAATTGACCTCAGGCGTCGACATTGTTTCTTTTGGGATACCCAGATGATTTGAAAATATTTCTCCCTTCCTCACCCACTACGGATTGTACGTCCCTCTAACCTACTCTTGATAGTCATTGTTCTTGGTGTAGTGTGTCGTGGTCACCCACAACTAGAAATCAAAAATGATCGAGACGATCAGGTCCAAGGCCAGATTTATTTTTCGTAAATAATCTAGCCAGCCTATCTCTCTCATACCCAATTAAATGACCAGGTGTCGTAATTAGGGCCTACAGCCTTTTTTAACATTCCGTCAATTGCTCGTCTTCGATCTACTCTTTAACAACAATCTGCAACATTCATCGATACCGCTAACCGTCCAGCGCCTTCATCTGCCAATCAATTATCCCGGCCGGTTTGGCGGACGCATAAACGCCATCACTCCATCTTAATTTGAGCCTACCACGCCTCCTCTATCCTTGTGGACGGTCTGACAGAACATTGCGGGCTGAGGCGTCCGGTGCCATTCTCATGACATGACAAACCCACCGGAGACTGACGAGTCTAATTCACTGCACTGTGGTGAAATCATCGTACAGTTCATAGAGCTCGTCTTTGTTGCCGAGCCTTATTTGTCCTTCCACACATACGGGTTTTAGCCCCTTCTGAGCATCTTCCTCTTGAACGCGGCTAATAGGGTTCCATCATTTTTGGGCAAAGTCCACGTCTCAGAGGCGTATGTGAGTGCTGGGATAGTCCCTAAGCCGGATTATTACGCTAAAACTTTTAATCTGATCTTTTGAGTACAGCTGTGGTAGCATGCTCGCAGACAAACTTATGAATTATAATAATAATATTCTTTGTATTTAATAGTAACAGCCTGACCCTATTGCTATGATAATAATAATAATAATAAACAGAAAATCTGAATAATTTTGAAATGAAAATCGAAAAAGTATGTAACAGCCCTCCCCCCTCAAGGGCATCTCCATATTTCAACTCCCATTTATAATTTGTTAATATTGTCGACACAGCTTTAAACCATCCCATTAGACAAATCCAGCCCCAAACGAAACGCTTCTCGAACGTTCTGAAATGGATTCATTACATTTCCATATCGATAGTGCGCAATCGTTCGTACATAATGGAAACACCCGTAAAACATGAATGGGTAAGCAAGCGAGTGCGGCCACCGACAACCGACCCAACAATGCGATGCGCAAAAGGGTGGGGCCCAAAAATCAACAACAGCAACGAGAGAGAGAGAACTAAACAAAAAAAAATCTGGGAAAAGGATTTTCCAAGCCGTACACCCACGGTTGGAACGCCCGAAACTAAGAAAGCCCTCGGCATGCATAATGGTTGCAAAATGTCGTACCATGTGGGTGTACGACATAGCTCACCGAAATAAAGCGCTCGATAGAAAAGTTTCGATCGCCAGACGCTAGATAGAGTGGCAGAATGGCAGAAAATAGAATCACTTGGCGATGGTTGGGCAACAACGATCGAAAAAAGACACGTGGAGCAGAAACACGTCCGAAGAGACTGAGAGATAGAGAGAGAGAGAAAGAGAGAGAAAGAGAGAGAGAGAGAGAGCATTTCTTCAGTCCGACATGTGGAATCGACTCCTCGCACCGTCTCCATATGTCCCCTCAAACAAAAAAAGCTTGCCGCAATTAGAAGCCCAAACGAAGTGCAAAACTTTTTGCACGTCGGTTACTGATGCGAATCTCGAGTAGTTCATTCCATATTCATACAAGGGGTAGGATTTTTGGATTCGGCTAAGGTTGAACGTGACCCAAGTTGAGTGCAGGGCCGTGCATAGTTTCACACGTCGTAAAGCTCGCGCATTTGTTGAGGTTTGGTAAAGAATGTTCTCTCCCGCTAAGACAAAACGGGCCGACAAGAGGATGCGAAAAGGAATTTAGATCACTCATTCAAGACTCCGGTCACATTCTGGCGCAAAGGTCGACAATACCAGGAAAACGCTCGGTGCTTATGCTTCTGCCGCGCTCGGCACACTTGCGACCTACACTGGTAAGCAGCACTTTGATTTTTCATTCCGAAGAGGGTTTCGCGGCGTGGGAAATCTGAATACTGATTGCCAACTATGCCTATGACGATGTTTCTGTGTGTTTGTTTTGCTTTCCCCTTCACTTCCATGCCTCGGCACCAGGGCAAACATCCGCCCCATCGTGGATGGATATTAGAATTGAGCCATCTTGTCGATCACTTCTTCCGTTTTTGCGGGGCACTTTGGTGCACATTTTTCCGGAATATCACAGTTGCCATCGTCATAAACAATTCTCCCCAAAGGCACCAGCTCGATGGATGAGTCACCAGTCTTTCGGGGGACATCATTGTCATTCATTGATGCGACCGTGCGATGCGCGCTGGCTGGCTGGCGTTGTTTTTTTCCCACGGGCGCGCACTTTTCATTCATTCATTCGATGATTCTGTCCGGTCAAAATGGGATGCCGAAAGACGCACACGAACGGGGGACGATGGTGGTGTGATTTTTATTCAATGAAATAGTGATACCAACACCCGGGAGCAATCCTTGGATGGGGTGCCAGCAGAAGACAAGGCCCGTAAGCGAGCCGGAAGACCTAAAACCCACGTCGGAATCTTTCTTCCGGCACCGGATATGAATACTAGACAAGGTCAGCACGGTAAAAGCGGCTCTATTCTTTCGTACTGGCCGGGTCTATCCGTCAGGCCATCGTTTATGCCGTTGAGTGCTTCCCCTTCGTCGACCTCCCGGCACTGGTTCGGAAAGTTGCCGGAAAGATGGCGTCTGTTACGCACGCTTTCTAACGCCAGTGTCATTCTCGTCTGTCCGCTTTTTCGGTGGTGACGTAGTACCGTAGTCCCACTCGAAGCAAGCCCAGGATCAAAGGGGAAGCATCAAACGAAAGGCTGCAAGCACGCGTAAGGCATAAGGCGTAAGATCGACGAGCAGTAAAGAGTGCGAAGAACGCTAAAATTGATTTGCCTGTTTCCAAGATTATGCTTCGCTCGTTCTTTTTTCTTCACGTCTCAATAAAAGTTCAAACTAACGAGAACCGGGAAGGTAGAACCTGGGGGGAAGATTGGGGGGGCGGGGGTTTGGCGATGAAGACAAGAGATGCTCAGAACAGCCAAAAAGAGGAAACAGAAATAAAATGGTCGCGCGCGTATCATAAAACGCAATGTGGGAAGATTTGTGTAATGGCTTTCTGGTCGATGAAGCGCCTGAATGTATGTGACGCATTCGCGCTGCCAGAGGACTTGTACACGTTCGCACGTCGCACCGAAAAGTTCTAAAGTTGGTATCTGTCTTTTCCCTTTCCTTTCCTACGCTAGCTATCGTCAGTGCATATCGTCAGATCTTAAATGGAGCCTGATTCATTCTCGTTCCGAACTCGTTCGCGTTGGCGTGAGAAGAAAGTTTCTGGCGACCGTCCGCCGCTGGGCAAAGATTGTGTCCACGAGACGACACGACACAGCCAGGTTGCAGTTGGTGCACGGATATTAATTTCGTCATTTCAATAGAATGATTCATTTGGCTTCGATGAGGTAGCATTGTGACCTTTTTTTTGTGCCATAGCGTCTTCGTTGAGGGTTTCGGCAGTTATGGTGGGTAGCAGCGGCGGCTTTCACTCCACGCCGTTGGCATCGCTTCAAACCTTACGGGCAACGCTTCGAGCAGCTTACGGAGGGACTTGGGTTGAATGAATTATGCTTCCACTTCTGCCGCCATTATCAAGGTTACGGAACATTGTGTCCATGATAATCACAATATATTATCCTGCTTTGCGAAGGATGTCTACAGCTACAGGCGAGTGTGTCTGTGTGCGTTTGTAGCAGCAGGAAACGGGCGCTTGGAGACGAAGCTTTTGGCCGTCCGTTTCGTTTCGTTGCATCTTTGATGCGACTCATTTCACTTAACCTTAACCGTGAAAGATGCAAAATTTTGGGTCCTTCCTTTCAGACCGTTGTTTTGTTTTTGATCGTCATGCTTTGTTTTCATTCAAACCCACAATGATAACCTGCGGTGGGGCTTTTGTGACGTCCCAAAGCTATCAAAACAGTTTCTCGCCGTTATTGGTAAATAGTCAAAACCATAACAAAGTTTTTAAATAGAATCTCTGTAATAGCAGCGAGTTCCTGATAAAATTCGATCCAAAATCCACCTGATGCTTCGCAAATTTTATCAGCAAATTTCGTCGAAAGTCAAGCCGGTACCTTGAAGCCAATATTTTTTCTTAGACAAACTTTCGCAACCATTGCCAGCAAGGCAACCTCCTCCACCGAAATGCAAGCAAACTCACGCACAAGTTAAGTTTGTCATGTTTGCTATACTTTATGTTGGAGAGAAAACATTAAACATTTTCCCCACCCCAGCAGCAGCAGAGGATCAGAGCACGCCCGATGGCTCGATACCGATCACTTCTAGCAACATCAAATACTTCAAATTCACCAAGCCACCCATTCGTCGGTTGTTTACTTTTGCTTTGCCCATCCCTCGCGCTCACCCGAGTGGGAGCAGCCCACCGAAGCGATATAGGCAAATTTTCCACCGGCTTTCGCTCTAGCTCGACGCTCGACAGGATTTGTTCGCCGTTCGGCAGTCCAAACATCCGGCACGCTGTCTGTGATCAGCGTCGCAGTGAATACGGCTAGCTTGCGGGAAAATTCACCAAAGATAATAATAGCGCTGGAACAAAATATGAAACACGGCAGTGTTGCCACGTAAAACGGGCAAACGATATGGGATCGTAGCTCATGTCTAGGCGATGCGTGTGTCAGCAGCTTCATCCGGCGAAGCTACGCGTACCTGTAGCGAATTCTTAAGCGAGCGAGTGCTTTCTTTCAGATAACTACTTAATTGACACCGAAACTCTGTGAAACGTTATGAAGTAAATCGTGAGAGGCCCTTTTTGGTATGCACACCGAAGCGTTCGGCATTTATCTTTGCAGTGGATGTCGTAACTTTGTTTTTGGAGCAGCAGCAGCAGCAGCATTAACGCTACGATGCTTGATGGATAGGTTTTTTTTTTCGAGACAAAACAAAATTAATTTCCTCCATTCAAGCAACGTGCCTCGTGGAGGGAAATTTTATGTACCTTCTTAGGTTGTTTGTGTGAGTAACGACTCATTAATATACTCACGTGTAAAGGACACACAAATGCATGTAGGATTGTTTTTTGTTGTCCTTTGAGAACAATAGCGCTTATGAAGGTTGTCTAACAGACAAATTCTCCAACAAACCTTCACTTATCACATATCGAATGGATCCGTATTCTGGTTGCTAGCTAGAGAAGTCTAACTTTCGTCAAGCTTTTGCTTTCGTCAAATCGCACCAAACTCTTGCTACAAAAATGATGACTTCGATTCGAAGATGTATCAAATATTAGACTGATTGTGAAATTTAAAAATAATAAAATAAAAGTTATTACAGTACTACCAACTGCAGAAAGAATATTTCTGTGCATTTTTAATAATACGAAATATTTTAGCTCCGTAGCATCCGTTCAGCCGTTTCTTCTTATTCTTCTTTCCGATCTTTATGGTTGATACCATGTCATATATAAATGTCTGCAACAATTTCATACACAAAAAATTCAACTCCTCTAGCCTGGGTGTACTGTAAAATACTATCGATCTTCTTAGCAGAGAATGATACCTATAAGGGTGAGTTTCCTGATATTTGGTGTTGGATTGATCGGATTAATTGGTGTCTGCAAAAATTGGACAAATTTCTTTTGTCTTAAACTATCAGCCGTAATGAAGGTTTGGTTGCGTGAGAACAAATTGTACAAATTCCACACATTTTCATTTCAAAATAAACAAACACCGTAATAAATAAGTAAACTTGCTTAGTTTTTATTCGTAAGCAATATGACTTGGCTCCCTTCACTGTCTAACGAATAGCAAATTTCACAACCATAATACTGATTTCTCGATTTAGAAATTTTTTGTCGAACAATCGAGCAGGGTAATAACGACTTGAGTTTTTTTTTAAGAATCCTTCAAGCAGCTGATTTCTTATAAAGTCTTTTTAATTAATGAAAGAAACAACCTATTACAAGGATTAGATTGTGCTGTGAGTCATATATTATAACTGCTGTGAGCATAGCTGTCAAATTTTGTATCAAGCGTTAGATCATTGGAATATACGCCTAAAGTTATGTCAAAAGCAAGACAACTTTAGCCAAATTTGTAAATAAGTAATTTTACTTTTACGTCCTAAATATTCGTGTAAATCAATTCACATACCACGGAACACATTCCGCGTGCCTCCTGTCCATATAAGTAAAAGGGCAAAGAAAACACCATTTTAATTGCTCAAAGCGTCCTCCGAGCCGAGGATTTCCTCATAAGAAGCTTCGTTTTATCGTTCCGCATGTAGCGCGCGTGTTTATTTTCCCAAATTAGTAGAAATGCGTCGATCAAACATATCTCCAACTCCGGGTGGATCCTTTCAAGGGTGCGCTTATCCATTCAAGACGCACAGCTTTCTTTCCTTGATATCAAAGGAAATATCTTTCATGAAATAAAAAATCCAGTAACAACATTCCACCGAACATTCCGACACGATGGCTTTCCGAGATTCCTCGCCGGCTCGAATGAAAATAGATCGGTTCGGAACGATTGTACTCGTTCGGTGTAAAGGCATCTCGACATCTTCTGCCATTTGGCGTTGATTTCGTTTCGAGTAATTAGACGACAAAACAAAAAAAGATGGCTCCAAATTCGCTCATCACACTCCCCGTTGACATCGGAACAGTTTCTCACCTTTCACCAAGATTTAATCGACTCAAGTTCATCCACCTGCTGACATTTATCGACGCCCGAAGGTAGAGGCGGACCGAAAACCCCTTCAAAAAAAAATCCAGTATCTATTTGACCTTTTCGAAAAGCCAAACACTTCTTCGTTGGAATCTCCTTTCCAGCGTGTTTCGGGATTGAATTGAGAAGAAATTAATTATTGGAAAATGGTTTCGTCGCAAGAGGGGTTCGAATTTTCCACTGAACTATCACGTCTCAGTTCAATCATACACGACGATGAAGTAAGGATCTTCCGTGATATGCTTTAAGCCGCTTTAAAATTTTCTCCATTTTCCCACTTCGGCTCGTTACAGATTTCGCCCCTTGGAAAGGCGGTCCTCATCACCGGCTGTGAGTCACCGCTGGCTCGCGCCCTTGCCAAGTATCTGGATGACCTTGGGTTCACCGTGTTTGCGGGCTTCAAGAAGCTGCAGGACAGTGACGATGCGACCACGCTGAAGGAAACCTCCTCCGGGCGTCTCAAATTGCTCCAGCTAAGCGTGACCAGCGAGGTCGAGGTAAGTGGGTGGCCCATGGCCCGATGCGGCACGGTCTTCCTTCCATCCACTATGCACTTTGTGCGGTAGAGGTGCACCTGATTTGAATATGATAATGAACGCTTCTGGGTGCCGGGAAAACCATACTCGCCATGGTTCGCTTCATTCTTTCGATTTGTTTTGCTCACCAGAACAGCTTCAAACCATTCCGCAAAAAGACAATCCGAGTGTGTACTAGCTCCAAGCGCAAGCTCCGCGCTTCAAATTGTGCCATTGACTTGGGCTAAATTTGGTGTGCGGCAAAACGGCTCACGGGGTGCACGCAAATGAATTTCATTTGCCAAATGACGCACCTCGCGCTGACCTCTAGCTGGGTCGGGAGGTCAGGAAGTACGTTTTGAAAGTGTAAGATCTATTTATGTTTGTTCTTGCCGGTGGACATGCCGTTTGCACAGCAGGCGAGTAAGAGATATGAAAATCTCGGTAAATCTTAGTTCTTTATTTGTAGGGAGAATATTATACACCTTTTTGTTGGTGACACTGCAGCATCACGAAGTCCTTTTCTTCCAAATAAAACTACTTGTTTTATCGCCAAATGCATTTATTAAAGATAAATTTATATCTATAGGTAACATGTCTCTATAGGGGCGGTCCGGTGGCCGAGACCGGGGTTCAAATCCCTTCCAGACCGCCTCCCCGTACTTAGAGCTGACTACTTTACCACGGGTAAAATGAAGTCACAGAAAACCAGAAACGGCAGGCCGAGACCTCTCGAGTCCGTACGATCTATCCAAAACATCATGGTCATTTGCAATAGGTCTTTTGTATAAAGTTAGGTAATTTAAAGGGGCCTCGTCGAATAGGTTGCCTATTATACATACACAACATTACCTGCAATAATCGTTGATCGATAAATACAGCTTGATCGTTAATGTCTTTTTTGAGTTTTTGTTTCTTAGCCATTTTCAAAAAGTAAGAAGATCTCATTATAAATACTGCAGGAGTGGGGAATGACCAAATGATCGACGAACTTTAATTGAACATTTGTTCCGTGTGACAACCGGCGCCATTATCGCTTTGGCCACCAGTCTGCTCCAAAACGAGTTTTATTTCTTAGCAAGGAAGTTGAAAATAGCTTTGAGCTTTGGAGAAAGACAAAATTTCTTACTTATCGGGCGCTACAACTGCTTCGTGGTTGGCCTGCTGCAACAATCCTCGATACCGCTCATGGTTTAGCGCCGTCGTCTGCCAATCCACGCATCAAAATCTTCTTCTTCTACTTCGGACGGTCAAGTCATCAATCCGTTTCCAGATAACTCGGTCCTGGTTTGCACTCCTCGATCAAGGGCTGAATCCGATCTTCGACAGATCAAATTCCACCTGTTCCAGCCAACGAGCTCGCTGTGCTCCTCTGCGGGCTTTCTCATCACGTGCCCCAGCCATCGAGAAAGGTTTTAGTCTCCGTCAGGATATCAGTATATCACCAAACAGTTCAGCTTCATTCAGATTCATTCTAGTTCTCCACACGCCTTGCTCGCAAACGCCTTCAAAGATAGACCTTAGCACCCACCACTCGAAAATAGTGCGAGTGCATTGCCATCCTCCGTAGGCATAGTGCAAGCATAGTATCAGTGTGCGATGTACCGTCTTCTGGGTTGCAGGAGTTTGTTGAGCCCATAGTAGGAGAACAATGCCTCTCAAACCAACTATGAACTTCGCTGCTAGGTTGTTATCAACAACCTATCACGGTCAGAGCCTCCGGCAAGCCGAAAGTTTGTCTTCACGATCACTCCATTTCCGTTTAGGCCTATCACACCTCATCTGTACTTGTGGACGGCCAAAAATGTCTGTACGGGCTGGGTCGTCCGGTGCCATTATCATGACATGACCAGCCCATCGGAGTCTGGCGATTCTAATTCGCTGAACGATGGTGAGAACACCCTACAGTTCGCTCGACGTCATTGTAACAGTTCCTCCATTGTCCTTCCACACATAAGGGGCCGAAAATCTTTCTGATTATCAAAAAATCTCAACAAATCCCACCGGCCCAACAGTTTTCTTTTACTGTGTAATACAGTCTCCATTGCAGATGGAGAAAATTCAAGGCATCTCCGGTATGACACTTTCGTCTAGGAATCGAAAAAACGGCGAAGAATATCCTAGAAAAAAACGACGTCTTCTATATCTAAGTCGCGCATGTGGCGATCACTCAGTATCAACAGCTCTCACTTAACTTTAGCAGTTCTTCATCTTCTTCTTACGTGGCTCTACAACCTTGAGAGGTCTTGGCCTGCCGTTTTGGCTTTCCGTGACTTGATTTTACCCAGACTTCGATAGTTAAGTCCTGCATGCAAGGAGGCGATCGGCTTCTGCCTTGTGACGACCCTCGCCGCTATCGACTCGGCAGTTACTAATAGATATTTTGAGCGACTTTCTAATGGAAAACTTCATCTAACCAGCTTAAATTTGAATCTTAGTGACTACGATTGTCACAACAGTAATGCAACATAGGAACGGTCATATTATAATAAGTTAATAAAAATCGGTTAAGGAGAAGCATAGACACGGTGGAATCAAAGGAACAAATCAAGTTCCATTTGACGTGGGGCACATGAGCCTGATCTTCAGTGATTAGATTATTCTAGTTTATTAATTTTTGATCAAACATTTCTACTTAATATTAATAGCATGTTTGTTTCCTCACTATCATGTGTCCTTCTTACCTCGTCCGAGGTTAGTTGACTGTATTTGTATTACATTACGGTATCAAAACGATCCACATCACATCACGTCACATGTTTATGCCTCAACAAAGTGCAAGTGCGTCCTAACGAAAATACACACAAACGACCTAGCCCGAGCGGAACGAATTCGCTCAACATAAATTGCTTTAAATTCATTCAACTCCTGTTCATGGCGCTCAGCAGCTCAGCCCATGATCACAGTGCTATCCCAGTGATTATCAATTCGGAGTTTTCGGAAGGACCGTTCTACACCGATTTCGTTGAATTTTTGAAATTTTTCCTGTTTTTGGATTTATCATCATCCTTCCCACACTATCAACGGTATCAAAGGACCATTACTGCTGCTGCTGCTGCTGCTGCTGCTGTTGACCTACATCCAATCGTTAGAGCCATTCGGAAAAGTGTTTCCTTCAGTTTCTTCGTCAGCTGCCGTAAAAGGAAACCATCCCAGGGTTTGGGTCATTTTTCAATTTCTCACTCCACGTTTGCTCCGCTGCTTTTAGATTCCCACACCGGTGTCCGGTCGAATGGGTAAGGTCAAACGGTACTGCTGCGTAGGTGCGAATGGGGTCTTATGCTCAAGCAGTTTCAGTTTGTTTCCAATTAAATTATGATATATCCTTTGGGGCCATGCAGACCCATCTCCCGTTTCGCTCCATCCGTGGTGATTTTGTACCAGCGTGGACGATGTTATTGAAAGCAATCTGTACAGAAAAATCGTCATCCAGCTTAAATCCACACGGAAGCCACGGTTCTCGTCCGTCCCACGTGGGAGTTATGCTATTTCTTTCACGCTCCA
This sequence comes from Anopheles stephensi, assembly GCF_013141755.1. NCBI lineage: Eukaryota > Metazoa > Arthropoda > Insecta > Diptera > Culicidae > Anopheles > Anopheles stephensi. The sequence continues at coordinate 47,024 of NW_023405437.1, read as the reverse complement.
AAAACCCGAATCCGAAGTGGGTTCGGTTCGTTACAGCACCCAGCAACCACACACCCATTGGGCGAAGGTTGTAGATGTCGTTGATGTGTCCTTTGTGTGTGTATGTGTGTGTGATCAGGAAAATTCCAGCGTACCGAACGTTCTCTCACGACGGCACATCATGAAAATGTGCATGTGCAGCCAGCTTGTACCTTTATTCAATTCCACAAATCGTGTCAAATCTGTTAAGCACCCAAAATCGTAGGTAACGCTCCCGTGTGCCTTTTCTCGTACTTATACACGTCCGTCCGAGAGTTGGGAGTTTTTTGTTGGAGTAAGTAGAACCCAAAAAAAGGAAGGACAAATTGATCCAAAATTTGATTTCGTCGAATTTGGAACCGGTCCAACATCATCTTTGACATTTTAGTATGGAAATGTTTGCACGTTTTCACGGTCACAATGTTCCGCGTGAAGAGCTTTCCGGGAAAGTAATGTGCAAAACATGAAACAATCAGAACTATCGCAAAACAACAGCTTCGCTGCAGCTGTACCCAGTGGTTGGCAATCCGTGGAGGCTCGTAAATCTTGATAGTATAGGTGATGCAATTCACCTCACAATAGCTTGAAAAAGCTTCATTTAATTTTTTTTGTGCAATTCATACAGTTTCGTAACATGCAAGTGTCATAAACGAAGTCTCAGAGTAGTTGTAATACTTGCATAAATCCCGCAACTTTGCCGTTAAAGGTTCGATCAATCTGCATTCAGCTTCGTTGGGCATAATGGAGCGAAATTCTCAAAGTTTGCAAGTTTGCTCAAAGTAATGCACCATATTCCATAGCTATTTGAACCATTCAGCTGAGTTGTCCGGTTCGACATTCTAGGTAGGACTACCGTTTGATTCCAAGAGTCTCTTCCAGCTATGCTGAAGCTCTTCTGACTCATGTACCAAGGTCATTACTAGTGGCTAGTACCATATCCATTAAAGGGTGGACCTACAGCGGTGAAATGACTTTACACACATATTAGACTCTCAAGAAAATATTTGATATTAACTCTTTTGGTATAGCTTCAATGATTCTTCGCCCTAGCTTATTGTGCTAGGATTTTGCAAAATAAAAAAAAACATCGTTTTAACGAATCCAGGGTTGGAATCTTATTTTACCTTATTTAAACATCTTTTCGATTTTGGACCCTTTCTTTGTCTCATCTGTGGAATAACCTTCCAAACTTATCAGGTCTATAAATATGTTTTTTTTCGGTTTTTTTTACTAATGATGCCTCATAGGTTCGAATGGATATCGATTTCATTCAGAAAAATAATTTCTGTCACTTTGTACGACCTTTTCCCATCTCTTGGGCAGATTGTGGATTCCTTGGAACGGCGCTCTATGTCACGGGGCTTTAGCTCATGTGGCACCCAATGGCCCCTGTCTTCCGGATCATTTTCTTCTTCCTTGGCACTACAACCTCGAGAGGTCTCGTCACGGCCTGCCACATTTCTGGCTTTCTGTGACTTAATTTTACTCGTGGTAAAGTAGTCAAGCCCTACGTACTGGGAGTCGGCCTGGATGGGATTTGAACACCGGCCCTGCCGTGAGAAGACAGGCGCCGCTGTCGCCTCGGCCACCGGACCACCCCGTCCTCCGGATCATACCTAATTCATTTAATACGCTGACAAATGGTTGGCTGAATAACCCCAAACGCATTTGCCCGATGAGTCTGTGTTTGGATCGGGTCTTCATCAAGTGTTGTCTCCAGTTCTCGATCTTTCGATAAAGCGTGATCGCCATAGTATGCGTCTCGGTGGACGAAGTTTTCATCACAACGCAATGAAGGAAAATTCCCCGTAAATACACTTTTTCTGGAACGAATGTATTCATTTTGCAATCACACCGAAAACTATTTGTTTATTAATTAATGAAACGAGAGCTAGAGGCAAGCAAACCCTGAACAACTTTTGCCAGGTTGTGCTAAAGTAGAAAAAAGTAAACGAAGCATGTAAATGTTTATAGACCTGATAATATATATCAAGCTGCTAAATAGGCGAATATTACAATCGGCTCGTCTCGTCATATCCGATCTCTTCGATGAACCTGCCAGTGTTCGAGCGAAAACACTCCATGCTTCGATGTTATGAGACGTAGAGGAACGTCGTTTCCGATCGTTTAACCGATCGTGTGGCCGAAGTTCAAGACTAGGCTTCAAATCCGATCAAGACCGCCTCCCCGTACGCAGGACTAACCTATCCAGCTACGGGTAAAATCAAGTCATAGGACGCCAGAAATGGCAGATGGAGTACTCTTGATATTGTGAGAGCCATAGAAAAAGAAGAAGTGAGTGTGGCCTTTATTGTAACCTAACTTAATGCGAGTAACATCTTGAAGGCTATCTTGAACCCCGAACCGTGGAGATTCTGAATATATTAACAACGTATCAAACATTCCTTTGAATTAGAACAAATCGTCCGTCCATACAACAAATTATTCAACAATACTCGGGGTGATAGGTACATTGTAAATTTTCCTTTAGGACTTGCATAGGAGCTGGGTGAAAATAATAGCTAGTTGAAGTTGAACCTCATTTATTAAAGGTTCAGAACAAGTTTTAGGATACTATAGAAATATGAATAGTGTAACTACTCGTTTACTACTTCAGAAGACCAACCAACAAGTTTAATTTGAATTCGATTGTTTTCTTAATTCCTGCGTAAATATAGCTTCAATAAATTACACAAATGTACATCGCTAAAATTTTGAAATCATTCCAATCCATTAAATCATTGCCGACCTCTGACCACCACCATGTACATATGCAGCATTTGCGATGAATGCTACCGATACTTGACCAAAACCCATATTTGTTGCGGAAAAAGCTTTTGACGGGCCACCATTCTCGGTATGCATATTTTTAGCTGTCTATCCACTGTTATCGGGGTAGCCCTCCCCACACCTAATTCAGTGGCTTCGGCTGCGTACAGAAGATTCCCGCGAATGCTTTGTTTTGTCCAAGGTGCATATTTACCGCCACATCCTATTAGTGCCGACAGATAGCCGATGGCGGTTGTTTCGTGGAAACGGCATGCCACGCCGTTCACAAAAGAATAAGCAATCAGTAATACGAACTCGGTTCCCTTTTTTGTTCTTTTTTCTTTCCGTCCTCCACGTGTTTGATAGATGCTGGAAGCTTCACTTTACATCGCTCAACATCTTCCCGCCGGTGAGTCTGGGCTGTGGGCGTTGGTGCACTGCGACCTCTGGAATGCACTCGGCGAGCTGGAATGGGTCCCATTTCCCGTGCTGCGAAAATCGTTCGACGTTAACGTGATCGGTAAGTACTGGTCCGTGCAAAAAAAAAACCGTCATAAAATATGCCCGCTGACATGCGCTGCTTCTTCTGCTTGTCACAGGTGCCTCACGCCTGACACAGATCATGTTGCCCCTGATTCGCAGCGGTAAGGGTAGAATCGTATTTCTGTCGTCGGCTCTCGCCCATCTACCGTCGCCGGTGCGCGGTGTCCTGTGTGCAACGCAGGCCGCCATCGAAGGATTTGCCGTCTGTCTACGCAAGGAGCTGACGCCCCGTCAGGTTGGTGTGTCGATTGTGTGCGCCAGCGAGCTGACGGCCGGGGACGCTTGGCTGGATGATAAGGATATGCGCGATCAGGCCAAATCGATGTGGGCACTGCTGAGCGAGGAGCAGAAGAACACGTACGGTGAAGATTACTTCGAGCAAGCGATCCGTTCGCTGGAACCGTTCTGCTACGGGGTAAGTGTGTGTTAGGAAATAGCCCAACGTACTGCATCGTGTTTTCCGTTGAAATTAAATTTCAAATTCAAATTTACAGGATGGCGATTTCCATGCAACTGTTCGCGCTTTGTCCGATGCGATTGTGCGCACATTTCCGGTGTTTCGCTACACGCCACTGACGTGCAAGGAAAAGTTTCAGATCATCGCTGCCGAGTATATGCCGAGCTTGCTGTACGAGATTCTGTTTAAAGCTTAACTGCCCACAGGGTGTAGAGAGCGAAGAGGTGTTTGTATTCGTTTCGCTAGTCGATTGATGTTCTCATCTAGGAACTTGCTGTAGCTTTGCTAGCCAGATAGAAATCAAAGCTCTGTTATAAAGATTCTTGTGTTTGTTTAGTGGCAAGTAAACATGTAAATGTATAAAATACCGAAAACCTACAAACTGTTTTTTGTTTAACAAATTTTAATTGAAAGAAATTACTGAATCTATTTACTAAATCTATTACGGTCTATTGGCTAATGGCAGGCATGTCTACTTATGGCAGGTAAATATCCATACCATTGCCCCATAACAAGGAGAATCAGGGTACGAGGAATCGATAAGTTTAGCAATTGTATGGGTAAGAATTAAAAGGTTATTTAGACAAAAACATGTTTGTTTTTTTTTTATTTCAAATAATTTAATTGCATGCACAAAACAATATCATTTTGTAAATTCATGCCGCCAAAATAAACAAAAATTGTTTGAATGTTGAATTAAAACTTAAAACGGGATTGGGAAGAAGAGTGAAGTTTTTAAATTGAATGTGGAAATGTGGAAAAAATATTTGGTCATCTGTAACATTTTTGAAATTCGAAATTTTTTTTTTAACGATTCACCACCAAGAACACCAATCCTCTCAACCATTAACTTTATAAACGGATACTCAGATATGACAGTCCTTTTTATATCCACAATTTGAACGTTTGTTTAGAATGTCTAATAATGTTTAATACTGTTTTTTTCCATACCCGTTATCTCTACGCTGTTAACCCGTGTATTAAATGCATTTTAAATGGAGAATGAAAAATTTCTATATCAAAATTTTAATAACTTTTTTTGTAAACTACTATTATCATGATTTATTAATAAATAGTCCGCAAAATATTATCAAACATAATAAATTTGATCCACAAAATATGAATTTTATCTGGTATCAACTGATGACAATGTGGTAAATCATAAGCTAGAGGTTAAATAACGAATATTCTCTTCTCTTCTTGATACAACGTCTGTGTGGCCTGTCTGCTTTCTAGATTGCCAAACTTAATGATACCACATACTTGTATAGTCAGTTCTCACTATGGGGGTACAGCCGGAAAAGGATTTGAACCCAAGTCCTGTTGTATAAATACGAAAGCCGTTGTCTCATCTACCATCGGGCCGGTATTTAATAAAGACAATTAATTGAATTAATTAAATTATTCAACCTTCGCAATGACGAAAAATGTTAATATCGCACATTATTGTTTCAAAATCAATCAAAAAAGTACAATTAGAAAAATGTTGAATATTACGATTTTTTAATACATTCCTTCCCGAATGAAGTAACCCTGTAATTCTGAATCTATCATGGCGCCATCTATTGGTTTATCATCCAGGACACCAACCATTGGTAGATGAGAAAGCATCCCAAGCGTACAGTAATATTATGGTTTATTGCTTGCAGTTCTTTTTGATTCATATATCATAAATCATGCTACACTTAGTTACTTAAAATTAATCTTTTATCCCTTCAAAATCTTTCAGTCTTCTTTTTCAATTTTCCCTCAAATAAAGTTTCGTTAAATATTGCGCGTCTGCTACGTTTGACGTTTGTTTCGTTAAAAACAAACGCTGTGTTTTGTTGGTTCCTTTACCTTCGTCCAAATCAGCTGTTTTTGTTTGGATTTGAAGTGTGCATGTGTTGTTTTATTCGTTGCCCGGCGTTGGTTTGAGAATGAATTGAAAAAGCGCTGTAAGTGCAAGTGTTGGATATGGTGTAAGTGATGCAAGTGAAGTGTACAATCTTGTGTTTATGTATATTGGAGCTATCAGTGCCATGTGTATGCTTGTAGGCAAAATGGATATCCGCCGGTAGGGAGTTGTTGAAATAGTATCAGAAAATTCGAAGTGTGTTGCAAAATGTTGGTAGAAATCCACGCGGCATCGTTATCAGCTTATCAGGAGAAAGTACTACAACGGCCTCACACACAGAAGACAGTAAAGTAGCTAACCCAGTTTCATCCCCCGTATAGTCGTTGATAACTTTGTGGGATAAAATCGCCTATCGTTTAGTTCGGTTGTGCCTACCAAAAACTTCCCATCTTCATCTACTCCCGAAGTAAGATTCGTTCATTCAAAGATACGCCGCACAAAACCCGTCCAACAGCATCCCGAGACGCAATCGAAACGGAGAAGAAAACATGCAACGTCACCATGCAATCTTCCGGTCTTCCTAGATCGGTACAGGCTTTCCCCTAGATCAGGTGTCTTGCCCACCGGCATGAAAATTGCGCTCTGGTTCGTTAAGCACACAGCCACGGCGGCAACCGGTGGAATGGGATTTTTATGTCAGTGCACAACAAAAACAAAGTAGGCACGGCTAAAAGTTAACCACCGTGATTGCCGCCACTGACTGACAGCGATAAGACTCCGTGCCGTGCCGTTGCGGGCGTCGCGGTTTGGGGTTTTAACGATTTAAGGAAATCAGCGTAGAACGGAAACTTAATCCATCGTAATGTATCACCGTCATCCATCTTCATGTGCTGTTTGGTTTTGTTGTGCTCGTTGCAAGAAGTGATTTCAGTGCTGTAATTGGCTTTCGGGGTTTGGACACACAGACCGTAGCTGAATGTTTTCGGTTTGCCGGAACAGGACGCTGCAGATTAGCTTGCCGGCAGCAGTAAGAGAAAAATCCATGCACATAAATCCAATTAATAGAATCTCCCTCCTTCCAGCGCTTACGTCAAACGTGATGTCCGAAGATGTCCAACAACCTGTTCAATATTCTGCCTAATGATGATGATAATCACGATGATTGCGCACACGAAACGGTACGATGAAAAGTTTGGTGGTTTGCAATTTTTTGCAGCTTTATCATGTCTAGGCATTGCCTACCAAGCACGGGGCTTTATTCCCCAGTTTTGATGTTGATTCGATTCGATCATTCGCCTCATTTAATCGATATACTTTATTCGACGCCATCAAAAAGCATGTACTCTGCTGCTTAAATATCTGTTGCAAGTTGCCAGAACAATTAGCAATGTAGATGTTTGTTGTACAATGTATGTTGTTTTAAATCAATGCTTATTGTGCAACGAAGTTACTGTATGGTCTAATGATTACAGCTTTTAAAAAATGCGCTCCGCTGTATTTTTTCACTGCGCTTAGTGGCTTATCTGCTTTCACAAAATCGAACCCGAAATGCCTTTGCCCACCCATTTACCGTGGGTCCGTGTGAAGATCACGGTCCGTCACCGCAGCCCAACCCCGGCCCGGTTACATCAGCACAGATTCGGCACTATTTATCCGCCTGAAAACAGGTTCCGGTCGGTGTGTATGCCCGCTTGGTAAACACCAAAACCGCTAAACGTGATATAAGATTCGAGTCGGTAAAATGCGTTCGAAAGTGTTGTTTGACTTGTGTCTGTTGTTTCTTTGATTTCCGTACGCGATAATAGCACGGGAAACAGAATTTGTAGACGAATTTTGGGAACTAGGGAAAAAAATTACGTGAATCCCCCCACACAACTCATGTGCTAACAGACGAGCAAAAAAAAAAATACTCTGTACAAGTTTATTAAGTTTGATGAAACAAAATCCCCCACAAAAATCGCCAGTGTCGGGTGTAAGAAAAGAAGCAGCAGCAAGAAATCCGCACCCCTATTGAATGTCAGCAACCCATAGCTAATGACTTTAACCTTCATGCCGGCTCGTGGACCTGAAAATCTCTCACAGACAATAATTGTTCAATTGCGCTTGCAAGTGGCACGGGTAAGCGGGATAGGCGGTGGTGCGTGGTGGAGGATGTGCTCGGTTTTGCGTTTTGCGTTAATACGGCGAACAGGCAGCAACTTGTGGAACCATCTCAGTTCCACAGCTTGGTCTTCTTGCCCACTGCTCAGCTGAAGTTGAAGTTTGCGTGAAGTATCTGAAGTAATAATAGCGTTGGCCATGTAAAGCACCACATCATCCACGGAGTTCTACGCATATACGGGTTGAAGCGCTTTTCGCACCTGATGATGCCCTGATGAGCGGAGCGTATTAGGCAAAAGCTTTTCGGCGAGGCTTTTGGCCATAGTTCAAGGTTTTAGGGGTAGCAGCAGCATTTCGGAATTTCTTTACGCGATCGCGCATCTATACAGGATTCCCCTTAATGCATGCATAATGTATGATCACTAACCTAGAAATATGTTGCAAGGTGAGCTTGTATGGAAACGAAGTTTTTGGTGGAATATTCAAAACCCGGAACGATTTCTAAATGGTTCTTCCTGCTTCCTATACAGTGCACTAATCACTAAGAAAATCCTCGCCCAAAGTGCGAGCTTCGGCTTATTATTTGTTGTTAGCCAATACAGAACACTCCTGTGCAGATCTCATCTCAAAGTCTAAAGCTCATTTTTCACCCCTTATTTGTAAGAGACATCCAGTTTTTTGTTGTTGTTGTTTGTATTTCCTTTGATCGATTGCCCGTTTTTGCTCCCATTGTCTGTTTCTCAACGGTCGCGATCGTGTTCGTCGTTTACGTCACGTTAAAGTCACCGTGAGCGTGGAAGATGTCCAACGCAACGTAGAGCCGAAAAAACGGAGTAGGAAGACTCGGCCGAACCCTCCGTTGGCAGTGACCAAAAATCGAATTTATTCATCCCCACTCATCGCGCCGCCATTTGCCAGCACGCTCGTTCGTGCCGTTGAGTCGCGATCATATGACGTTGAGTCTTCGACCGGGACGGAGCACCTTTGCACGTTTTGTTCCGTGTTGTTCAGTGTAGTGCGGCCGCGTGTACCATCCAGTGCGCACGTGTTCTGATGGTGTTTTCGGATCGAAGTTACGTGCGTGTGGAAGTGAATTGCTAGCTGGTGGTGTTGCTGTGTCTTCGAATTCGATGCCCAGTGTGCCCGTGGCGGGAGCGAAAGTTAGAAGTGAAAGAAGAATTCAGACGACGCGGTGAGCTTCGATCGCGGTCAAACTAACGGGAACGTGAAATTTCGAAACCAAACGAGTGTTCCCCTTTTTTCAGTGCTGCTTTTGTAGGAAGGTGACCGAGATTTGTGCGTGTTTTCGTTTTTTCCCCAAGTTGAACGTAGTGAGCAATCGACGACGATCGGATATCGATCCCAGTGAAACGTGAAAGGTCTTAAATTCTACACAAATCATCGAATCAAATCGAAGATGGGTCTGCTGCTGATGATCGGTCTGCCCGTTGGGCTGCTGTTGGCCATCTTTTTCTTCATGAAATCGTCGAAAGAGATGCCTAAAAACTGGTCACAGTTTGTGTGCGAGGTACGGATGCAGATCTGCGGTTTCCAGGGCCTGCTGGACGATTTCATCATGCGACCGCGGAATAAAGTCGGTAAGTCTTGTTGTCGGGTTACGAAATGGGCATACTTATGTAGGTTCTATGTAGCTCCATTAGGGGGCGGCGATGCCTTCTGCGGGTGCTGAAGGAACGGGTTTAGCATTCCATTTGGGCTTTAGAGAGAGAGAGAGAGAACGAGCGAGAGATGTGGCAATCTATCGATACTGGAAACTTCCACGAGTAGTTGGCGAAGGTTTTCAAACCAGTATTAGGCAATCGCGTACGCGTGCATGCTGCAGCTTACATGCAGATCGAGATATTTGGGAATTAAGACGGAGAAGTTACCTACGATCTGCGGCCACCGTTCGCAATGGCTACGTCCTGCGGTGGGAAAAGTGAAAGGAGAGCCAAAGTACCGATGATGGTATCCTTCATTGGGCTGTACGGAGGTTAAGCAGATGGTGGCTCATTGTTTTCTTTTTCAAGCACAATGAATGATCATGAATTATGATTTTCATCAAGGTTATAAGCCGAGGGGGTTTATGATGCTGTGGCTCCACCAATGAGTAATTCATCCATTTAACGCTTGGTTCAGTTTATTTATTGGTTCACTGTTGGATAGCTTTACGACACACTGTAACAGTAATGAAGCATTGGTTATGATTCATTTATTGTTTTATGGCTTAACGGCAGGTTACGTGTGGCAAAAAAAGGTTTTTTTTTATTGGAAGGGTTCGAGCTTCGGTGAGTAAAATGAATATTCTTTTTCGAAATAATTGAATTTGTTTTGCTAACCTTTGGCAACAGCTGTGACTTTCTTGGTTTTTTATTTTGCGCCTTAATAATTTCTATGAAATGTGATTTCTTTGAATTCAGATACTCCAAATTGAAGCTCGAATTTAACACCAACATTGGCCAGCATCCATCCGTTCAGAATGAACATTCCGTGGATCGAATGCGTCGCGGCGGTGATGGTTTGGGGATTTGTACCCATTTGTACGTGGGAGCTTCCAATGTGACTTGCAAGATGAGGAAAATCCGGTTCACATAGTAAATATGAAAAAGGGCGGCCCGATTATAGATGTGACAGCGTCGCCGGTCTTCAAACGACAGGATTCAAATCCCATCTGGGCCGTTCCCCCATAGTGAGGACTGACTATCCCACTATGCGCTATCGACTAGTCTAGAAAGCCAGAAATGGCAGGCATCACCCAAGAAAGAAGAAGACAATAAAGAATAGCTCCCAAACTTATGGACGGGAGCATTTAAATGTATATTTATCTATTTATTTCTGGTTTATCTATACCTTTAATACTTATGACTTTATACCTTTTAAGAATTTGTGACCTTCCAGATCCCCAGATCTTAATCATCTGGATAATATTATGTATGGTCACAAATGTTGGCCAAGCAGAGCAAACATCAAATAAGTGCTAAAGACTTATTTATGGAGCTCAGCGCCAAGATATTGGACGAGTTATCGATAGGACAAGTGCGTGCGGCGTGCAGTTTTTGATAAATTGCGAAGATTTTGAAAGAATATGTCCGAATGGTATACTCAAGGGTTCAATTCAAATTGATTCAGAAAATATGCTTCAATCCATGCAAAATGTGTTTTTGAACTTTCAGAGCACCGTGTACATGAAAAATCCCGTTGTGTCTCTAAGTTGAATGTAAAATTCGCTATTAATGACGCCAAGGCCAATTTTACATTAAAGGGGTTTAATGTATTATTAACCGATTAAGACAAGTAAAAAAAACTTGTCCATGAACCTCAGGTTGGATTAACAAGGCGAAAACCATACTGATGGTGGAATCGCTAGTAACCCTGCTAAAACACTGATTTACGCAGGGTTGATGAATAGATAGGTGATTTAACTTTTGAAGTCGTCCAACACTTCACCTATCTAGGGTCAAAAGTCAACACCGACAGCACCATTGATGTTAACCGGTCATACTACAGACTGAGGAAACTTCTCCACTCAAAATACCTGTCGCGACGGACGAAGGTGGGGCTGTACAGAACATTTATAGTCCCAGTACTCACATCCGCCTCTGAGACATGGACTCTGTCCAAAACTAACGAAACCGTCTTAGCCAGTGTTCGAGAGGAAGGTGGTCAGGTTCGAGAGAAAGGACAATGTAGGAGCCGAGCTCTACGATCTGTACGATGATTTCACCTATGATTTAGCGTCGCCAGGCTTTAGTGGGCTTGTCCTGCGCGAGAATGACACCGGACGACCCAGCCCGCAAAATCCTTTAGACAAATGCTGTAATAAATACGCCAAAACTTATATTTAAAAAAATAATTTAAAAAATGGTGCAAAATATTTACAACCGTGCTAATTGCAACCAAACGTTCTACGGCAGCAACTGCAGCTTTATGAAGATTTTATGTCCAAGTTATGCATAACAATCTGGCGATATCGAAAATGCTGAACAAACCAAAATTGATTTGTTCGATGTCGCTGCTTGTCAGAGCATCTTAATGGGACAACTTACCTTATATGATGTAAATTCCTGGACATAGCATCATCTTACTGCCGTTTTTTTTCTAAACGACCTCTCACGGACTATTTGAGCGATGGAAACAAAGTTGTGCACGTAAACCTGAGACTAGCTTTAACCTACTCAAAATTCATGGCTAAAATTGTTAATATCGAGTTTTATATTTATTCAGCAAAAAACAGGCGATATTCACATCACGTGTCATCATGTGTTGAATCATGCTCGATTTGTAATCGCCAGTAGAAAATCGACATGCTTTACTCAATATTCTATTGTCTGTGTAGTAATTTATTTGAACCGTACATGTACAATGGCAAGAAATTTAGCTGCTTATGTCAGAGATCATGTTAGTTATAGTCAATTAGATCAAAGCAGATAAACACTATAGAATGCATAAAATTATGTGTCTTAATTAAGATGTTGTTTAACTGTTTTTTAGTACTCATTCGTTTTTGCATGACACAGGGCACATGTTTTCCATTGCATGTAACATAACACCAATGATTTCTCTTTCATTTTGCAAATAAAATCGTTGGTTGGTCACGTTTCCACGCAATAACACACATTCCATGCTTTTGTTGCCCAATTTGTGTCGTGGTTAGCAATGGTTTCAACAATCTGTAAATTCTATCAGATCTTTAGTCACTTTTCAGCATATCAACCTATCACATGTAACACAGACCGTTGAGAGAGGGACTGTACTGTCCAGTGAGAAGATAATTTGATGAACAATCGTAAAACCCTAACGAAGATCCACAATCAACATAAATTATCACCGAACCATACCGTGTTCCCGCGCAGCGGACTGGGAGTCGTACAACAATCGGTTGCCATAATGATCTCTCGCACCCTCTCCTCTGGACTCAGCCATCGCAAAAACGTTGTGGGCTGGTTGGAAATCGGCCGCGGGAAAATGCATTGTTGCTAACTACCGGTTGCGATTGCATTTTCTGATAGTGCGCTAATGTCACAAAGGAAAGCGTTTTAGTTACATGCGTTACGTGCGTGGCAAATGCATTAGATGGCCGATCGAATCTGTGCCAGATAGTGTGCCGGTACGGATTTAGTTTCCCATCACGCACCACGTTGACATACGCCACTGGAGGTAGTAGCATCGGCTAGTGTTAATAGCTTTTTAATTAGCTGCTGTTCACGCTGAAGTAGTAGTGTGGAGAGAGAGAGAGTAGCAGATTCGCGTAGAACTGATTTTACTCACTGATTCACTGTCGACGTGAGGAAAACGACCGAAAGGGCTAGCTGATTTTCCACAGCTCACGTAGTGCAGTGGAAGCTTTTAGAGCATTTTCCTGAAACCTTTTAGTCGAAAAGCGTTTAAAGCTTCGCATGCCAATGGTCGGATGAACTCTGCAGAGCACAGTGCACGATTTTGCACCTCGGATCGAACGCCTCAGTCAGACGCATCCGGCTTTGATGAAATCGGTAAATTCTTCCCGTATGCACGATCGATGCATTAGGAAGTGGCGGAAGGATGTGCATTTGCAAAAGTCAGCAAAGGGACGTAATCAACGAAGATGCAGACGATGCGATTACCCCACACAACACTCACATTGTTTGCCGAGTGTGATGGTACTGGCTGGCCGTTTGGAAGCGAGCAGGGGATGAGAGATTCGCTGATGTTACTGCTGCTGCTGCTGAGAGCGTTCGTGTTTGCTGTCGGTCAATAAGTATTGACCGGTGTGTTTGCCTTCGAAGATGCACAAACAATCCATCCATTACCAACGGCCAACCAAGCCCTTGATGCCCTGCTCCATCTTGGGAGTGTGTGTGTGTGTGTGTGTGGTGGGCGTATATATGTGTGTGTCTGTGTCTGGATGATACGATGTACAGACGAGTGGCAAATAGCCGATGGGTTCGAAGGCCAGATTTCCGTAAACGTCAATCGCATCGTACCGAGTGCCAAACACTAATCCAATACATTCGATGCATTACCGTATTTTAAATTGTATTTCTACACCAGGTGCGAAGCAGTTACAGCTCTACAATCTGAGGTTCAGGTATAGATAATTAATGCTTCGATGGTGAACTGAAATCTTTTACTTCAACCATTAAATTATTAGTTATGGAACCATTGATACTTGAATACATAAATAGAAAGAATGGAGAGTTTTAATATCTAGAACTTCTTGGCTTAACGACCTGCTAGGTCATTCTAGTCATCTCATTATACTTATTCATACCACGTAGTTGAGTAATCAGTCCTAACTACAGGGGTACGCTCCGGATGGGATTTGATCCCTGGTCCTGTCATCCAAAGACCGCCGCCGCTATCTCATCGATCATTGGACCGTCCCCTAGCATCGATAGCAATTTACTCTTTAACTTGAGTATTCCTATACGCAGATGGATAGACAGTTTTGCATACTTGGAGATGGTTCGAACTGGAATCGATAGCCACTCCTGCCGTATGAAGACCGGTTCCGCACGGACATGCCACCAGCCAAAATTCAACAAAACCAAAACTCTTCTAGAGTTGTCTTATCTTATAATTGTTCTATCTAATGATTAATGTACAAATTGTGTATAATCTTTTGAAAATTATGTATGATATAAATAAGTGTATCAGAAGCCTTATTTATTAATTTTTTTAATTATGACGGCTTGAAGCCGTAATGTGCCGACGAAGTGCAAATGTCCAAAAAACATAAAAAATCACAAAAAAATACCAGGGCATTTCCTCCCTGATATTTTGCCTTATACCGGGCGTGCTCGGTTGGTCAGAAGCCTATTTGTGAAATTTTACGATGTAAAGATATAAAATGCTTAATATTATACATTAGATTTGTGGCCATAACTTATCATGATGCATGGTTTGAGGTTTGTGAGTTTTGTTCATATTGAATTTTTATAGAGAACGGCCTAGAATTCGTATAGAACGATTAGAAAATGAAAAGTTATTAAGAAATAATTATTTAATCCCGAACTTTTCAAACATCGACTTTCTTTACTTATTTTCGTTATGTTTTTTTTTTTGCTTAACGACTAGTCAGCCACTTTCAGCCAATAAATGTGTTCTACAATTCTAAATATTTGAAATTAAGTTATCCTCTATTCCTAAATATTCCTTAACACTGATTACGTTAAACTCAGCCTTGGTATTCCGATTAACTGTTGCCGTGAAGGTTTATTTCTACGAACTTAATTACCAGTAAGGAACTTAGCATACCGCTACTGACCACTTTGTTTGTAGCTGAACGCATTTTTCACTCAATGAAAAACACGATAAGAACCAATATGGATTCAATCGTCCGTATTTCATATCTGCAGGATAATCAAGTACACCCGCAGGCAATTGCAAACTGAGGTAGCATTTATCAGCAGCTGCTATTGGTCAAACAATTTGCCCACGATGGTACCCACTATCAATCCTCCACCACTCGAATGCCACCCTCATTACCTGGATTGCCCCTTCGTAACCGCAAATCGGATCGTGGTGGAATCTTCAGATAGGGGCGAAAATGCAGTCCTTATTGGGCCATTATTGGGTGACGATAGCCCTGGATAAACACTAAGGGAAACAATTTTCCACCCTAGCTAACCCGTCCCGAGGTGTTTGGTGGGGCATCCCCATCCAAAAACCCCGTCCAAAACACCCAGCGTGAACCAGGAAATCTTGCACAGTCGGTACACAGCTCTGAATTATGACCGACGCAACCAGACAAACCCGTACGTCAAGGGTGGCAAAAGAGCGTGATTTATCATTTTCCCGACCATCCACCCAATAGCGAAGTGAGTGGAGGGAAAGCGAACCCTTATCGGCGACGCAATCGACACGGTTATGCTAAATTGGGTTTTGCAAATGAGGTTAAGTCCATCGAACGATGCGTTCCGGTGCGATTGGGTGGAACCGCCACCGCTCTTGCCCTCTGAACCCATCCGCAAGGTCCACGGACGTACCGTACCTACCCTGAACCGTACCGTACACACCAAGATTTTGGCGAAAAAGCGCCAAGCGCCAGTGTGGGACAGGAGGTTCGATATGCTGCCAATTCTATATCGGAGCAGCATGTGCATATCGTCGAAATGCAATTTGCGGAATGTTTTAGCATCGGTGGTTTTCGACGGATAACGCGCTCTACACCGGTACACCGGTGAGGCTGTGCAGTCAAGCGGTCAAAAAACCCATCTCGCCGCTTCAATTGGCAGCAAAAGGCGGACGGATACCGTACGGTGGGTGGGTGTGTGTGTGTGTGTGTGCTCCAGTTTTTGGACAGGCAAATTTCTCTTTCATCCCAAGGTGGAAACATTTGAACTGGACGTTTAGCTTGAGGTTTTTTTTTCGCTGTTTCCCGTTCATTGAAGGTGAGTGTTTGCATCACCTGAATGGAAACGTAGTACATTTTATGCGTTGTGGTGAAAATGATTCCTAAATGCCTATAACATGTCGTGTGGCATGTTTGAATATGCTTCTCCCGATAACAGGTAAGGGAGAGTTTTTATTTACAACAGTTACAACTAACGTATACACTTAATTACGACTGAAGCTCTATGCAAATATTGCACGAGTCATAAATGTAAAGAACATTCTGCAAAAATGATCGTCTCGAGTGGTCTTAGTGCAGGTATCTGGAGTACCTTAAAAAAGGTCGTTAATTGTCAGTTCTTTCGAGGCCTTACGATCAGAAAATCCTCAATCTTTTGCATGGAATAATTACAAAAAATCTGTCAATTGAGCGTGTTTTTGGGGAAATCTTAAACGTTCTTTTGATCGCTGCTAAGGAAAGTTTGGAAAAAGACTCTTCCATCAACCATCAACCATAAGGGCAGGGATGGGCTCTCGAGGTGATACTTTTACGAGAGCAGTCAGAAGTTGGTAATAATCTACTACTTAGACATGAACGGCTTTAACAAGGGGTGTTCATCTTATCCTGGATCTTTTTCAACGCCTGTTCTTGCTTCTGGGACCGAGTAATAGAATGATAAATCCCCTATTTACTCCACTTTCTTTCATTAGTTACTGGTGAATTTTACGTTCGTAAAAGCAAACTGAAAATAAAACTGAGTGTATGAAAACATCTTCTGGTTCTTGACTACAAATCAATTAATATCGTTGGAAGACAATTGTCTGCGTAATATTCTTGATTGAGTTTGGATTATTGGAAACGACAACATTGTTATGCCTGCTTCAATCTTCAACTGGAGTTGGAGATTAACAAAGCAAACCAAAGTGTTATCAGCACCAGCGAGTCAGCTAGTAAATACTAATTTACGCAGAGTTATTGAACCATCTGTTCACTCGGCAGGATGGGGTATCGAATCCCATCCCATTTTTTGTAGTGTCTGTCATACATGTAGATATATAACATATTCAATTATAAAGATGCTCAGATAGCTGATCGCACCGTCGAAGTTTATTTTTTTATTTTTTTAAAGAGGCTTTGAGTCTGATCTGACCTCGTTTGCCTCAAATTTAGGCCTTTTTTCGTTTTAGTACTCGCAAACGTTTTGACGACACGGAATGCTTTTGGACCTGAATGTGTGGACAGGTAATCGAGGAAACGCAGAAATAATGAGCTCAATGAAACATTTGCCAGGTACGGATGGTGTGACAATATCCTGAAAATGGCACCGGACGGCCAAGCCCGAAGACATAGCCTCTTAATCATGTGCGGTTTCCTGCAGCAAGCCAGACCCTGATATAATGTCTGATAAATTAGTAGTTATTCATCACGTTCGGAGTTTCATTGCTAAACGTGCATTACAAAATATTTGTAGTTTGCCAATGCCGTTTACGCAACATAATTTGAAGCTGTTTTAAAATAGTCGTCGGAGCTTACTTATTTAATTATCAGGCATCGGTCGAGCTCCGTCGTCTGTCAATTCTTGACGTAGTAGCGGACGTACCAACGCTATCATTCCAAGCTTAACTTTCATGTAAGCTGTGATATTTGTTTCGAATATGATCCGTCATTGTGGTTGTGGTAGAATTGAAACCAAATCAGATGCGTGATATCATATCTGGTCTTTTAACAAAGTCTCTTTTTATTTAGCTAGGTGCAGTAAATTAATATGCTAATCTAAGAAAAAACAGAATGCAAATTTTCCTCCAATACATCTGCATCTGCTATCTGCCAGCGCTTCTCGGAAAACAATCTTCCGCTCCACTGTAATCAATAGTGAGTTAACTGGCGGATTTGTGTATTTTATTTATCGAACTTTACTATAATTACGCAAACAAAAACAAAACTAAAACTCCTGCCCGGAATCTTCCCCATTAGAGCAGCCCGACCGACGCTTGGCCGGACAGAAAGTTGAAAAGCTAAACACACAAAGGGAGGGAACGCGTAGTGAAGATTTAATTATTCGATAGCTGTGGAGAGAAAATCCATCGAAATGCACGATTTGTTTAGTTCTTGGTGCGCTTCCTTCGCGCTTCGCGACCGTATTTATAATTCCACTTTGGCCGTTCGCGTGCACTACCGACGCGCACGGACTGCATCGTTCCGGAATGCTGAAGGAGCGCGACTTTGTTGTTTGTTTGCTGCGCAAGGAGCGCCGGGCAAGGAGTTTGCGGGAACGCGGCAGTGTCCCTAAGTCATTACGTTTATTGTGATGCAAAAACCTTGCCCGTTGTTGGAATGTTTGCACACTTTAACTGCATTTTAGCGAATGCCTTCGGCGTAAAACCTTACACAACAGTCATTTATCGTATCGCGCAAATGGACGATTCTCATGACGCTTGAGACGAGATTCCATTTTGTTTCAATAGAATTGCGTTCTTCTTCGACGTTTTTTTCCCCTACAGACTTCTGACCTGTGTTGGTATCGTAGCGATTGGAATTCTTTTTCGATTATCGTGCACAATTCTACCACCGTCGGTGTGCCGGTGAAAAATCCGCTCATAATTGATTGAATCAATTTTTCATCTCCATTCATTCTTGGCCACCAGCCTGCCCTCCCGTCCGCGCCTATGCTCTCTGTAGAATTGCACGTTTTGCCATGTCAAAAAGGAAGCAGGCGAAAAAAAAGAAACACCACGAGAGTACCGAAATAATGACCAAACCTCAGTGTAAATCAGTTCCGTTTTCCCTAGGGGTTGACATTCGAAACACGATCCATTTTCCGATTGGCGCGTATCCGATCGGTGTGAGACATGAATTCCGATGATTAAACAATCATTTGGCGGCCGGGCCTAGGCTTTCCCGCCCCTGTGTGCCTGTGCCCGTGTGTATGTGTGTGTCCTGTTAAATGCAAAATTAATTGCGCAATTTTCTCCCGTGGTTCGCTTTGTGTGTATACAGCTTTTTTTCTTTCTTTCTCTCTGTTAAATATTGCGTTCAGTTTGAAGCCAGAATACGGAACTGACTTTTGCCTTCATGTCATTCAGTGTGCATGGCATGGCGACTGTTTCGACATGCCCGAACGAGAGAACAGGATGCTCGGTTCATTAAGAGACGAGGTCACAAAGCTCACACACCTGCACACAAGCGTGCAGAGGAATATCGAGCCAATTCCCAACGCGACAGCCCGAGGGCACATAACGAGCGTACCAAACACGGAAAAGGACAGAGCAGACCGGTGGACCTGGAAAAGCAGTGGGAAAAAAACGGTGAACACCCACACCCTCCTCGGTTCGCTTTCCAAGGCTTTCCGGATCCGGAAACCAATGAAATGATCTTCCGCTCACACAATATACCACAATCCCATGGCAATTTCCACCGGGTCGGCCCGCACTTTCCTGTCCTCGCTGAATGCTGGGCTACAACTGCTTCCCGATAGCAGGAATTATATGTATCTGCTGGCAGGCAGCACTTCTAAAGCAAATTAAAGCACTGGCAGTGCCAGACTTCCGCCGGTTGGTCGTCGTTGGTCATAAATGGGATGGACACAATTTGCCTCTTTTAAATACTCGGGTATGTGGGTGTCCACGGAACATTTTCCCTTTTTTTCGCTACATGCACGGATATGCTGTACTATATCCAGCATTCCAACCGTGCCGGCTTATCGGGTTATTTTTTTTTGTCCTTTGCTTGGCGAGGCCGTTAGATGCAGTACCGGAAATTGCAGCCCAGCAGCGAATCCAGCCATGGCAAGGATATTACTTTTCATCCAACCGTAGGCTGCTAATGCGGTGTACAGTCCGTGCACAGGGATTTGCCGCCCGTTTTGGCAGGCGGCTAATCTTAATCGAGAAGTGATTGGGAATTCTTTGCCATCAGTTAAATCGGCTGCAAGTGGAGGTTTTTTTTTCTGCATTGTGGGGTGCAAGCTTCAAAGCCTCCAATGATGGTGGAAAATTTAGCTTTAGATGTTATGAAAGGCGCTAGCAGATTTAGATGTCTGCTTAATTGGTTGAATTTGTCATTTTATTTTCAATGTTTACGATGGTATCAGTAAAAATAGTAAAATCTTTTGATTCCACCTACAAGAAGACAAGTAGAATCAGTGATCTTTGCACGACATATGCGTGATTTAGCATGTTTTATCGCTCCTCCGAAAGTTTCAAGTGTTTATATACTCTTATTGCTGCAAAATTGCTAACAGTTTTAGCTTTGATAACTTGATTTTACCAGTTATTGGATAGTTTGTCTACGCCGCTACCACTTGGCCACTGGACCAAGAGTAACATCTGTCAGCCTGAAACTCCTGACTTTGGCGACTCTGTGTTGCTACATAATTCATGAATTCAACAAGACAAACAAATCAATGGTTAAATGATGAAGTTTTCAGTGAACAAAACATTACAAAAGGAGTACAAACTTCTTAAATGTAATGAGCGATTGTTTTATGTAAATATTTAATTCGGTGCTGAAAATGCAACGTCCGTGCAATATCGCGTATTGCTTCTGCTAGTAAACGAAATCCTTCGTTTTCGTGTTACTCATCTCTATTCTTTAGAGAAAGTTAAGATAACATTTGATATTTCTTGTTTTCATTGTTAGTCTAATAGCTGTTAGATTTTTCTGTTAAATGTGCATTTGGTTGTAAAGAGACTGCTCTTCAGTAGAGAAAATTACTCACGCTTTTTTATTTTTTTTTTATTTTGCTATCACTAAGTCGTAAATATAGGGGCGGTCGGGTGGGCGAGGCGATAACGGCGCCGGTCTTCACACGGCAGGACCGGGGTTCACATCCCATCCAGACAGCCTCCCCGTACGCAGGGCTGACTACTTTGCTATGGGTAAAATCAAGTGACAGAAAGCCAGAAATGGCAGGCCGAGACCTTTCCAGGTTGCTGTGCCAAGGAAGAAGAAGAAGTCGTAAATATAGTTATTTTTGGTAAGAAGTATCTTGATGATACTGATCCCTTCGCGTTAGTGACTGGCAACACTTTTAAAAAGTCCACCGCAACGTCCCTTCAACTTTGATAGTGTACTAGGCCCGCTAGTCGAGGAGACAACGGCGACGCAGGACTAGGATTCTAATCTCATCCCGACCATTCCCCCGTAGTATTAACTGGCTTTCCAACTACGTGGCATCATCGTCTAATTGATTTTATAATAAACAAATCACATAAAAGAGATGGGCATAATTCACAAAAGGAGGTTCTGGTTCCGAGTGATTAAAAAATAATTGAAACTGGTTCCAGAAGGTAAATGCAAGCGTACCTTTCGGAACCGTCGGAATTGTCGGTTGGTAGACGAATGTTAATGATTAAACCCTTAAAATTTAAAAAAAATCAAGCCATAAAAGCTTTTAAAATCGATGGACCATTAATAAAAGGTGGGTACACACTAACTACTACGGGCTGATTATGATTCAATTACTACGGTTTCGGACGTTTTCGGCGGTGCCGACGGTTCCGGCGATTCCTACAGTTCCGGCCGGTTCCGAACTGTATCATCTGGAACCGACGATACTATTTGCTTGCAATCGGACCCGGAGTCAAACCGACCGAATCCGGAGTGGAACGGTGGGTGCATTTCAAAGAACCCATCGCTTACAAATGAACAAAGAATTGTTCTAAAAAATAAAATGAAAGTTTAATATGAACATAAAAAATACAAAAATATGATATGTTGCTATAGACTACTTTATGCGGGCTCTAGCAGATATATTCGATGATCCTTACAATAATCAACAATAAACAATCAACAATAAATATAATAAAAAAATACAAAAATAAATACAAAATAGAATTTTGATTATTTTTTATTGTATAAGAGAGAAATTGACCCAAATGCAACATTAAAATCCTTTACATAAAACGATTATTTCGTGTCTTTCACGATACAATTAAGTATATGAAGAAATGTAGCAAATGCTAATTAATTCTGCTAAATCCATGGCGCTCTACCCAAGATGCACCGAAACCGGCGGAAAAGCTTTTACAACACACACCCACACAAAATGAATGAGAATATGCTAAGAGCATTATATGCACTACGCTAAATGTATGTTCTTAAATCGATCGACTTTTTGTCACCCAAATTTTATTCCTTTTAACCCATTTTATTTAATTTCAAAAACCAAAACAAACCAAAAATATGAGCGCGAATCAACACACCTGCAACGGAACAGGCTGGTGAAAATAATCACACCTCCGTGAGGCGATAAAGTTAATAAAGAGCGTTATTTTCCCTACCGTGTTGAGGTGGTACATTTTCATCGAAAAAAAAACCGCCTGTGCGTTGTTTTCGTTTCTTGATGCCATTTTCTCCGTTCTACGTCAGTTTTGTTTGTGCAAAGAAAAAAGTGAAATATTAAGCCCGAAATAACGCGATCCTTGCCTATATATATTTTTTTCCAGTTTCACTCTCCCACCGCATTGAGCGCATCAAGCCACCAAATTGAAACTTATTTTCCACCGCATGGACATCAACGATGGATGATGCGAAATTGACACTGTGGGTTATTTTGTGGAAAGTGAACAAGAAAAATATTCAACTGCAAGCCTAACAAACCAGAGAGCTTTAAGCAAAAAACCATTGCCAAATCATTTAACAATTTTTTTTAGTTCCCTATGGCTTTTCGTCTATATGTTTTCCGATGCTTCAAAAAAAAAGGACTCATCAATTCAGTATTTTATTCCGCACGGTGCAAGCATCCCAAAAGCGACCATTGCAACCAAATTCCCCATTCAATTTATACCCCCTTTTTCCGAATGCATTTTCAAAGCGATAAAACCCCACACACCTTTAATTTTTTAACATTACGTCCATCTTTGCTTCCCACACACACACACACACACACGCATTGCACTGTTGTCACCACCACATTCTACATTCTCGATTATTTGGTTCAATTACCATTTCTGGGGCGCAACAAATAAAAAAATCCCCGATCGGTGCGAATCTGTCGCCTGTGTGTTCCATCGCCTTTCATTTGCACGTGGTTCTGCTCTGTATTATGGAATTAAAATTTTAATTTTTCCACGCTCGTCTCATATCGATTGGTGTGTGTGTTTTTTGTCGTTCGTCCGTGTGTAAGCTCTCGTAGCACGATAAAGCATTTGGTGGGTGATAACAAACGAAAAAAAAAAGCGTCACTCGAATTGCGCCACCACCAGATAGCGAGGTTCGAAATTTGGGCATTTATTTGGATTCAATTATAAAATGGCAGACAGCGCTGGTGGCATCGGTTCTAGCACCATCTGGTTCTTGTTTTGTGGTTTTCCCTGTCACTGCAAGATCGGGGAAAAAGGGCAAGTAGTAGTGTGAGAGCTGGGCGCTATTGCTATTTTTAATCAGTGCCAGCAGCTGTTGCTACCTCTATATGTCGCATCGTCGCACCTTGCTGGAGTGGCAAGACCAAAGAAAAAAATAGAACGAAACCAGTATCCGACCGATAAAGACATTCTTCTTCGGGATGAGAATTTAAAAAAATGAGCTGCTCAGTGGTGGGTCAAGATAGTTGGAGGCCCTGAGCGGAATGGCAGTTGAGGCCCCCTCTAAATGCTATATTAGAGGGAAACAAGCGGATTTCCCTCACCGAACGACCGCTCCTTCCGCTCCTAGGTTGATCCGCCTGCTTCTTTCGTGCCCGAATAGTGGAATCGTGTCGAATAAAACATTCGAAGTGTTTCGGTATCAAAGACACATTCCCCGTCCTGTCAGTAAAGTCAAACTCATCATTCTTCTCTTTTTTCTTCTTCCTTCTGCTTCGCAGAACTTTATAAGCAGCCGGGCAAGATTGCGCTCATCACCGGTGGCAATCGAGGCATCGGGCTGCGCATCGTCAAGAAGCTGGTGGAGTGCGAAATCGAAGTCATTCTCGGTATGCCATCGGTACGATCCGGAGAAAGTTGTTCCGGTGTTTTTAATCGCCCTCTCTCTCTCTCACACACACAGGTGTTCGCAATCCGATCGATTCTCGAAAGGCGGTGGAAGCCTATCTGGAACATGCCAACATTCCACTTAGCAGCTGTAAGCTGCACTTCGAACAGCTTGACATCGGAAACATGAAGTCGGTGCGGGAGTTTGCTGCCAAGATTAAGACCAAGTTTGACAAAATTCATCTCCTCATCAACAATGGTAAGTTTCGAGGCGGAGGTGTACCGGGAAAGCCACTCGAAAATGAAACCATTAACCCTTTTCTCGTTGGATGTTTTTTCTAACAGCCGGTGTCATGAGCGTACCGTTCAAGCTCACCGCCGAAGGGTTCGAATCGCACATGGCCATCAACTATTACGGCCACTTTCTGCTGACACATTTGCTTCTGCCCCAGCTGCGTGCAGCCGGCACAGCGGAATGTAAAGCGCGCATTGTGAACGTGTCGTCCTGTGTGCACAAGATTGGCGAAATCGATTACAAGGACATTAACAAAGTGTAAGTATCGGGTGTAAGGTCCCGCAAATTTGGGCCCGCCGATTGAGGCAGTAAAGTATTGCTTTACTAATTGCTTGCCGTTTTCCCTTTTCCCTGCCAGTAAAAACTACTACCCAGCGGATGCGTACAACCAGAGCAAGCTGGCCCAGGTTCTGTTCGCCAAGTATCTGACGCTGATTTTCGAAGAGGAAGGCATGCCGATCCTTTCCAACTCGCTGCATCCCGGTGTCGTCAATACGGATCTCTTCGAGCACTCCAGCACCAACTACATTCCGTGGGTTCGTGCACTGCTGTTCAAGAATCCGGAGGAAGGCTCGCGTACCGTCGTGTATGCGGCCATCTCACCGAAGCTGGAGACCCGCAGCGGTTGCTACCTGAGCAACTGCCGGGAGGCGAGCAGTCACCGGTACTGGAACAATTCGGTGCAGTGCGAAAAACTGTTCAACTTCACCTGTGATACGCTCGGTATCGATGATTTCTTCTACAAGCGGAACTAGAAAACCAGCCCCAGGGCAAACGCGGGCCATTATCGCATTCCCTCCATTTTTTCGTTCTCCGGAACACCCGTTCACACTACACCATCACGAACCGGCTTATCGGGTTGATTGTTTGTTTCCATTTTTTGTACGCAATGAAAACTGAAGAAAGACGAAGTTTTGCAAGGAGTACTGTAAGTGCAGTGATTTTTCGTTGTAGCTTTTATATCCAACTGTTAGTTATTCGAAGCAAGATGACAAAACTTCAACGCTGAGGCTGCGACAGGAAAGATAATTATCCAATTAGGGCGATTTACCAAAGTACGAAGATAACGGGTTCCAATGCTTAATGGAACTGCGTGGAGTTAATCCTCTTCCGTGATCGGAACGAAAAAGGGAAGAATCAATATTTAGCTTTTACATTAAAGGGTGTTTTTTGAGTTTCGCAGAAGAAAGGCACGGGCTTTAAAGTGCTGTACATCCTCCCCTTAAGGCATCTACCTATTTAACGTGTTTGCATAGGACGTGTTTGGATTAGGGATGCTGTTGTTGTTGCGAGTCTTACCTTTCACCAGCAGCAGCTCTGCCAGCGGTACCGTTCTTTTGTAGCTGATTTTCTTTCGAAAAAAATCGCTCACTGCTGTGCGGTACGATTTCAGTGCACATTTGCTATATTTTTAACATCATCAGCATCGTTATTATTATCTGGTTTTGGTTTTTTTTTTTAATTTGCCGACAAGCGTACGCTTTTAGTTATCGTTATCGTTTATTTCTATTTTACACCTTTTCTTAGAAGCTCTTCTCTGAGCTTCGGTGTCTCGTTTTGGCATGCCTCCTCGTGTGGTTTCCTGTGTTTTTGCATTAAGTCTCGTACAGCTTTTTTATTATTTACAAAATTTTCAACAGCAATGCAGTGTAAAGAATGAGTTCCCTACTCGCTTCAAGGGATTTAGATTCTAGGAAAGAGAAAATATCACAAAAAAACCAACGAAACATGCTGAAAGGTAAGAAACGTGGTCGCAATTCGTAGTTCTTTTCCACAAATACTTAGCAGGTTGTGTGTTAGTTATCTATACTTTTGATTCCGAAACAACACCGTATTGTCTTTAGTTTTTTTTTCTTCTATCGCTTTATAATGCCACTAATCTGTAAAACTAAACCCAACCGATCATGACAAACCTAAACTCAGTCAATAAGTGAATCAATCTATCTTTCAAAAAGCCTTTGTTTCGTTCACACTGTTTCGTAAACACGCGCGCGCTCTGTCGATTCCAAATTGATTACTATCTATATGTACTGTCTTATTATACTTACGGAGAGAGAAAGAATTCACTACAATCCATTTTGACATCGATTCCAGGACAGCTGTCCATGAACGGGACTAGAGTTGTTCTGCATCATGGCTTCCCTTTTGGCAAAATAGAGAACGATTTCCTCGACTTCCGGGGTTTTTTTTATTGGCAAAAAGCACACACCTACACTCTATCCCTTTACCAACGTATCTATGTTTTTTGGTATTTTTTATTTTATTCTTGCATTGTCAGTAACACACCTTTTACTAGAAAAAAAAAATCATCATCATCATCATCATCGTCCTATGTATACGCATTTACTTTTTTTCCCATTCGGCAAGGGTTACAGGGAACACGTATGCACCTGTCCCCACCTGTGTTCGAGGCATCCAATTAAGACCGCTTGTTGATGGTAACGAGAAAAAGGGGGATTGAAATAGGGATAGATATACTAGGAGAGAAAGAAAAGAAGCGACTCGAATAGGAGGCGTTTAGGAGGCGTCCAATCGGTTTACTGTGGCCAGTTTCGTTTGCCCTAATAATACACCACCATCTTGAGAACTGACTGTCTTTTCCAAGAACCGTCTATCGGTACTGTGCCCTGGCCATGGTGATGAGACTGCTAGCGTAATAAAGAAGCGTTCGGTTTCCGGGGTTTTTGGTGCTGCTGCTGCCTTGGCGGTTGCCACTGCCACTCTAGGCCGTCGTCATAAGTCTGTTGAGCATCGCCCACCGGGTTGCTCCGGCTTGGTTGGTCGGTCACAGGAGGACAGGATTACGAGCCATGCATCTGCCACCGGCGTAGCATTACCATTAGGTGGCCAGCGAGCAGCAACGGTATGCTTAAAACCGAAACCACAGACCGCAACCGGTGGAGTTCTGCGCGTCGCCGGAAGAAAGAAATGGAAAGAACAATATGGCTGCTGTTAGTACGGTTAGCAGGAAACGGTGACGACCGGTCGAAACAATACAAGGGCTGAGGATGGATGGAAGAAAATGGCAGCAAAACCAGCAAACTGTGGCAAGCGAATTATGTTACACCGTAGCACACCCGGCATGTCACGCCGGTTCGGAAATGAAGTGGGGATGACTTTATTGGATAGGCGAGGCGAGTGGATGCCTTTCGTATTTCGGTGTTGGGCAGGAGACTGAGGCTGAGGTTAATATTGTGTAACGTGAGACGTTTGTAGGATCTGGGTGGGGGTAAATTGAACAAAATGGCTTACTACTTTTGAGGTTGCACCATGGTTCGTTGGCTACGTCTTTCCCAATTCCCGAATTGCGATGGTGCTAATTTGCTGGCTCAACCACATCAAGTACCATGATAGAGCCTGAAAGCCTACTTTTATTACGTGGTAAGGTAACTTAACTCTTCAACAGTTTAGCCTCCATAAAGCCTCGGAATGCTTCCAATCTGCCGAAGCAATTCATCGGCAGCAAAAGGTTGTACCTCTCCATCATCCATAAATCAAACCACGCATCCTGCACACGTGTCTTGTCGGCATTGGCAAGTCGATACACATCTTCGAACCACCTACAAATTAGCAAGTGATGAATTTTTCAACCCAGTTTGAGCCCCCCCCCCCCCCCTGCCATCCTTAAGGATAAAACCAAACCGCATGGGCAGTTCGAGATGGATGGCACGGTTTAATCAATTATTACCACAAGCGTCGCGTATGGTCATGAGCTTTTGCGACATCATTTTCAATTCTGCAACCAGCGGCGATGGTTTGCGTCTGCTGCTGCCAGTCGTCCCAAGAGTCACGGCAATTGCTCCCCGATGCGGGAGACCCTCACCAGCCTGGAGGGCAATTAGGTCGATTGGTATGCAATTACCTTTGCGTCTGGAGTAAGGGATCGCTTCACCGTCCCAGCGGACACTGTGTCCACCGGTCGTGGTACGATTGATTCCCGCAGCTTATAAACTGTACGACCCACCCCCGGACGCATCGTGGCACCAGTAGCGGTTTAATAATTCACCCGAGAATCGTAAAGCTAGCCGATCCAAAAACTGTGTGACCTATCGAGAAATCAATCGCGGCGGGGGGTCCCGAGGAGCTGCCTGCTGCTGAGGCCCTCGCTGTCAACGTTTCACGTACGCTCAATATTTGATCAACGCGCCATTTTCGCTTACCTAACCGGTCGGCACCGTTGTTGTAGAGCAAGTTCTCGTTGAGCAACTCCTTGAAGTCCAACACATTCATTATCTCGTCCGAGTCAACCGAATTGGACTGCTGTACCGTCAGCACTCGGGTCGAGCTGGCCGTCGGCCGCAAGCGTATCACGGACGGAATCTGCGGCCGGACGGTGTCCTTCGGGCTGGCGGTACCCGCGACGGCGGAAGAGCTCGGCTGTTGGTTCACCGTCACCTGCGTGCTAGGGGAGGCCTCCGGTGTTGCCGTCGCATCGGTCATCGTCGGTGTCGTACTGCTGCTGGTCAGTGGCGTCACCGGAACATTGGCGGTACTGCTGCTGCTGCTGCTGCTGCTGCTGCTGCTACTGCTGTAGGACACCGTTCCAAACGGGTCCAGGATGGAGTTTGACTCCCCGAACGGTCTGCTATTTACATCTGCGTCAAGAAAAATGGAAAATCGATATTAACTCATTAAATTTCTTCTTTTAGCGTTCGCGGAGGAAAGGCGGGAACACGAGTGACACGCACCTACAAACACAGTCTCCTTCGTCCGTCGGTACTCGGTCCCGGGAACGGTGAGCATACATTTGATCACATCGTCCGGCTGGAGCGACTCGTACAGCACCAGCTGTACGCTGACGGAGCTATCGTACAGACCCTCGGCCACCGGGATCTCGTTGATGGTTCCGTTCTCCAGCCGGTAGTCGTTGATCCATAGTGACAGCTCGGGCGCTGGGAAAATACCGTACACGCTACAGATGACCGTCACCAGGTCGTTCAAGTTTCGATAGTTCTTCAGCACAAACCCGGACTCGGGCACTAGCAGAAGGAAGAAAACGGGGAACGATACAAAAACACACACGACAAACGTTAAATGATGAGCCCACGCCGTACCGGGTGAAGTTGTCCCCTGACGGGTGCGATGCCTTACCGATGATGAACAGATCGGCCGACTTGATGTCGAACGATTGGAACGTCTGCACGGAGCAGCTGTACTTGCCGGCAAAGTCCTGGCTCGGGTGCATCAGTGCCAACGCCCGGTGCTTGTGCATAGCCTCGTTGCCCACCGTGAACGTCCGGTTGACGTGGTCCCGCATGCGGTTCAAACTGGACGGGCTTCGGTGGGGCGGGATCCACTGGTAAATCGGTACATCGTTGTGCAGCCACTTCAGCACGAACCCGGTCTCGTGCGGTTCGATGACGTACTCGCAGTCCAGCACTAGATGTTCGGCCGGATCGGGCGCCCGTAGCTCCGCGGACAGTGTTCGGTCCGGTTCCGCGGGATCAAACGGTATGTCCGGGTCGTCGCGAGCTTTGAGCTGGCTGCGGGCGTAATACTGGTGCTGATCGTGCCGCTGGTGATGGTAATTATCTAACACGTATACTCGGGGCACCGAAAGATGTGTTATGTGCACGGAATCGACATCTGCGAACGAAACGAACACAGGGAAAAGGTGTTGAAAGGGCACTGAATGTCTTCATTTTATTGGTGGACACAATCAAGTGGACATCGTTTTGATAGGCTTATGGGGGATGCAAAAGAGTGGTTGTCTGCTGGTTTTGGGGAAAATTTCTATTCTTACAATGTGGTATTACAGGGTTCGCGGGATGAACTAGTCATAATCGACCCATTTCTGGAATCTGTAGAAATCGAAGGGTACATTTTACTGGTAGCACTAGACGAGCAAATCTTTGTCCTTTCATTACTGGAACACAATTTCACAGAGATATATTCATTAAACAAGTGTTAACTGCCTAACAAGATTTGGCATTATTCATATTTGAATATCTGGAAATATGGTAAGAGATTGTGTTCTAGAACGTAGCAGACTTATTTCAGGAAATGTTTGTTTAAAAATGCCTGAGATCTCCTAAAAAAATTAGGTATTTGATTCTGGATGTCAATATTGGCATCTAAAATCAACAGTAGCAAATTATTTTTTGGGAAGAGCAGCGGGTGCGAGGGTGCATCACGGATCTGGAATTACATTTTACCAACAGATTGCTGTTTACCAAAGTAACTTAAGAACCTAAGCTGTTGGAATAAGGATGGGAATCTGGTCAGTTACTAGCCAGAGGTTCTCTCGCGATGACCTCAGTGTTTTGATGATATGTTAAACGATCAGTTCATCGAATAGCTAGAGGCTGCACTAGTAGATGATATCATGCATCTGATAGCTAGATGCAAAGCTGACTACTTTACTACGGGTTAAATCAATTCACAGAATACCAGAAATGGCAGGCCGAGACTTCTCGAGGTTGTAGTTCATAAGACGAAGAAGAAAAGTAAGAAGAAAATATCTAGCATTGATGAGACACGAAAGGCACTCCGTCGGCTCAAGAACAACAAGGAACCAGGCACCGATGGAAACGTTACCGAACGTAAAAACGATGATGCAGCACTCGAACAGGAAATTCATCAAATTATTACTGAGGCATGGGACAGTGAATCGATACCTTGTGATTGGAATCTTGGCATCATCTATCCCAAATACAAGAAGGGAGAAAGGCTAGAGTACAGCAACTACAGGGGTATTCCGGTGTTAAATACCGCCTACAAGATGGACGTGTCCCATTCGTTGAAGAGATAGTCGGAAACTATCAGAGAGGATTCCGAAACGGACAATCAGTAGGTCGCTGTACGATTCAAACGCGAATCTTCACTGACAGTGAATCTTTGTTACAGTATATTGGTGCATTCGAGCAGATTCGGCGTATCTTTTCGAGCAAAAAAGATTATCCGATTTTGGCGGACAACTCGAATGTTTTGTGCGAATCTTTTGACAACTCCCGTTGAGGACTGTTTATTAACGGCTTAATTAAAGGTTTACGTTAACGGCTTTGGGGGAAGAATATTTTTATTTATTCTTACTCTTTTTCTGCTAGAAGAAAGAACCGATGTCTTTTCTTATTTTATTTATTTATATATTAAATATTACGGTCCGATGCCGTATTGCCACCACCGCATGTGGTGACTGTGAATTACATTCACGCAAAAAACAATTAACAAAATTGACTAGGCATTTCCTCCTAGTTATTTGCCATATCCTGGGCATGCTCGGTTGTGACGGAAGATGGGTGGTTGTTGTCCATTTCTATTGGGTGTGTGATGTCTTTTCTTAGGTACCAGAAAAATTTATGAAAATATTCGTGCCGTGTAAACACAATAATAGACGCGATTCTTTTTTACAGCGCGAGCGATTATTTTTTGTGGTGGTATTGGTAAGATTCGCCATCAAAAAACCGTACCGTGTAAAGCGACCTAATCACTGACCAGATCTTCAAGATGCGACAAATCTTGGAGAAGATGGCGAAGCAGCCAAATCTCTCCTAGCTCCTCTTCATTGAGTTTAAAGTATCATATGTCAGTATGGAGTTGTTTTGGATTCCCGGCCAAGCTTATTAGGCTTATAAGAAAGACAATGACCAACATCACATGCTAGGTAACGGAGGATGGAAAACTCTCATTACTCTTTGCTGCAACCAAGGACCTGCGCCAGAGAGATGGGCTTGCCTGTCTCCTTTTCAACCTGGCTCTAGAGGGAGCCGTCCGAGACTCGGAGGTGGAACTTCGGAGACCATCTTCTTTAAGTCAATCCAGATCCTGGCATACGCTGATGACATGGACATCATTGGTTTGGGACTCTCCCATGTAGCAGAAGCTTATCAAAGGATCGAGCGAGCGGCACAGAACCTCGGGATGGAGATTAAACCAAAATGATGGTGGCACCACCAGCGGCCCTGCTGACAAACACTGATTTACGCAGGGCTGATGTACACGGGGGCGGTCCGGTGGCCGAAGCGATGACGGAACCACCGGTACGACCGGGGTTCACATCCCATCCACACCGGCTCCCCGTACGCAAGGCTGACTACTTTGCTACGGGTTAAATCAAGTCACAGAAAGCCAGAAATGGCAGGCCGAGACCTCTCGAGGTTGTAGTGCCAAGGAAGAAGAAGTGGGCTGGTAATGTCATGAGAATGGCACTAGACGACCCTGCCTGTAAAGTCGTGGTAGAAGATGCGTTGTAGGCCATAATTGAGACCGAGTAATGGCGTTGATGCGTTCGCTAAAAGGCGGGATAATGGATTGGCAGTTGATATTTTGAGTCAAAGTCAGTGAGTCAAATATTTTTTTGAAATTGACTTATCACGTACATATTTGCACTGTGTAACCTTAACTTCCCATAGGTGTATAACTACTATAAAAATGAAACCTTCTGATTGGAAACATTGTAAAGTAATCGGTAAGCATTTGTTTTAAAACGTCGCTACATCGCTGTTTTCCTTCCTTCTGTTTCTTCTCTTCCTTACCTAATCCATTACAAGCTTAAGCACTTAGATTCCAATGATGAATGGCACATAAAGAATTTCCTCCCCTCTGCCGGGCGGCAAATGAAGATCGTATTAACACGCGCCCTCAAAGCCCCGAGCGAAACCTTATGGTGGTGAAATAATAATTCAATATAAACTCGCACCTTGCTGGCGCAAAGAGTCCGGGCCACACATAATTCAATCGACTCCCTGGTCGTAACCTGGTAACAGGTGAGTTTTATTATACCTTCCTGCCGCTTGTCGCACTTTTTCCGTTTCTTTCGGTAAGCTGCACCAAATTAAAAATGGAAAAAAGAACCTACCGTAGTATGGCCGGTAGTAGTACAGCGTGTCACCGAACGCTACTCACTTAACGACTTTTTCGCCTAACTGCAGCAGTCCCTCTGTATCTTCTCGCTGAACAGGTCATCAGGGGGCGGTATGGGAACGCTGGGTGGGTAGGGAAGGTGGGTGGCGATGAAAAACACAAACTCGACAAATTTTCACTTTCGTTACGCTCGTAATTTTTTTAATCACCTTTCTTTTACTTTCAATTTTAGCCCACTCCCTCACCAAAACGCCGTCGTCATCGTCACCGGAATCGTCCACCGGTGGTTTCCCGGTGTAAGCTTGCTCTCTTTCTTTGAAGGTGTATCATAAGAATTTGTATCATGCTTGGCAAATGAATAAAGCCACAAAACCCACTCCGACGAAGTGGCAAACAGAAGCTCCGGAAAAGGAAGTGAGTTGGTGGATGGGAGGCTGGGATGGGTTTACCGTTTCCTGTTAGTCGGTTTCTGCTACTGTCCAGGGTGAGAGGGAGTCGACAGAGCAGAAATGTGAAGTGTTGTGAACGAAAACAACACCCGACAGTACCTACATCCGGCCTGGGACTGAGGACTGGGTACCTTTCGTACATGGTAGCAGCAGCAGCAGGCGACTGCAAATAGGCTTCGTCAATTCATTCGTCAAACGAGAAAACACGAGCAAAACAAGCACATTCGACTGCTGTCGTTCATTTGTTGACTGAAATGTTTTCATGTTCATGATTGCAGGAATCGAATTGAATGGCACAATTGCTCGACGGTTCAAAAACAAGCGATTACAACTCGGACACAACAACAGCGCGGATCCGTTGGCAACAAGTATTTGCGTGCGTAATAATGGGCACGATTTAACAGTCGACATCTGGGAGCGGTGCGTTGAATGTGACACAAAGAGTGTACGATAAGTTAGGTAAAATTGCGTTTCATTTTTAATTATAATTTTTATTATGACCTAAATTGTTTGCCATCATTTATCTTTGAGGCGCAATTCAGGGTATTGCATCAGAAGAATAAGAACAATATTAACTGCCGTATAATTTTAAAACTTTGGATGATTTATAAATTAATTACGAGCATTGTTTTTTTGTTTTGCCACTTAAGAGAAAACTTTTCATAAAAAATGCCAAACAATATTCAGGTCAATGTAAAATGTAAAATACGAAACTGGGGTATGTTTTACAAATTTCTAGAAATGTTTTGCAGTCATCAGAGGAATGTAATATGAATTTTGAGCATAAGCAATTGTCTAGAAATTCTTAAAAGTTTGGCTTTAAATCCTAAATACTTCGTCTCCTTCTTTGCTATTACACACACCTTCAAAGGTCTAACGATTGGCCGATATTCAGTTCTGACTTTCAAGGAAATAATCTATATGAACATAGTATTCACAATGCTGCCTCTCTTCTCTTGAATCTGTTGCTAGAAAGGGTCAATCGAGACACTTCGGAGGAAACTTTGAAGACCATTTTTTAACAATTCTAGCTAGTTTCTGGCACACGCTGATAACGTAGGTGACCCATGTCTCAACCCTCATGCTTGAGGCCGTCCTATGCAACACGGCTTACCACCACCAACTTACCAGAGGATCAAGCAAGCAAGAAAATTTGTGGATTGGAGATAAACGAAGTGAAGGTGGCACCATCAGCAGCCCTGCTATATTGGTTTACGCAGGGATTTTTTTAAAGATAGGACGATATTTGCAGTCGTCCAAAACTGCACCTGTCTGGGTAGTCATAGTCACCAATACCAACATAGATGTTGAGATATGCGCAAGAGTCCTGGCTGCCATCCGGTACTTCTTCAACCTGTGAAATCTTCACGATTCAAAAACCTATCGGACGATATCCTTTACAACATATGCTATTTTACATATGCTTCTGAGACGTGGATTCTGTCTAAAACCGACGAAATTGTCATAGCCGCGTTCATCAGGAAGATCGCTTGTTTTTTATTCAATATCCATAAAATGGCACGGACCCTACCTGGTTGGCAGGAGCTACCAAGTACAGCTTCTTTCACCAGTACCCCGGACGTTGCCGAATGATGTCACTTGTTTCTGGCCCAAGCTTCACCGTGTCCTCACCGACTGCAAGCTTCTTATTATCCAAATCTTTCAAAGTACTTGCTCTTAAACGGAGGCTAACGTCAGACATTGCTGACGATGCTTCACCAGGATTACGTTCAAGCGTTTCCTAGGTCAAAATCACACGCCGCTACCCTCTTACGAAGAGCGTTGCCAAATGCTTGGTTTGGAGTCAATTAAAAGAAAACGTTTGTAGAAGTTTGTTTGCCCATTCAACCACTTCTTCCTTCTTTTTGATTTTGACTCTTCGTTTGCCTCGTTTCGCTTCTACTCCTTATGCGTTACCAATATCCTTCTTTAAACTCTGCCCTATCCTGAGCCCCGAGAATGCTCTTTTTAGCTCTAAGTAACAGTTAAGCCGGTTTTTTTTTTGTTAAATCATCAAGGTCGCCATAGTATTTTAAATAAAGACTAAAGATGCACATAAGAATTGCTTGAGCCGACAAGGAAACTTGCGAGCCGTTAGACTCGCATAACATGACCAATGCTTTGGTGTGTTGGTCATGTTATGAGATATAAACCGGACGACTCGACCCATAAACCGCTAGACCGTGAGTGGTATCGGGAATTGTTGTAGCAGGCCAAGCCGTTTTAAAGTTATCATAAAGAAGATATGAGATACACTATTTGCAGTTGATCATACTTTGATGTTATTATTGAGAATTATTCAATCCCTTAATCTTCTCGACAAGCTAAATATTGGGTACAGCAATTTATTGTTTTTCATTTTAATCCTCTGCACCCCTCAATTAATTAAGTTTGAACTTTGAATCAATATCCAAAATTTCAGACCAACATCAATGGAAAACCAAATAACTAGATGGTGTCGATAAATTCTTACTAAAAAGCCTTGGGAACACTATATTATACCATCTGTTCTACTTCGCCCTATAACAGTTGTATAGTTACCAGAAATCACTTTCCTTTCCCAACTATGGTCAATAAGCTGCAATTGATATTGAGCCAAAATTAGCCACCGGATGGAAAAAAATAACTGCTGCTAACGAGATCGCCCACAAATAACCTGGATGAACGCAATCAGAAAAGGAAACCTCCCGCCATCCAGAGTTTCCCTTCCAAATTCGATTGGCACCACATTTTTACACCATCATTAGCAGACCGGGCCCGGTTGGCAGTAAATAGTAAAGTAACGAAACAGAAAGGCATTCGGGTCAAACTTTACCTTTGCCTGGGACTACATGGCACCCGAGATGTCATCATTAGCAGCAAGTAGTGCAACATTTCACTTTCTTACGATGGAAAAATGGTAATTTTCCCCCTGTTTGCCTCCATGCGGTTCAACCTCTTCGACAATTGCGGACGCTGGTATAAAACGGACGGACGGAATAGTAAAAAACAAAATGCAAAAGTTTATGTGACGTTGTAATAAGAAAACAAACCGACGCGACTAATTTATGGCTGCCTGCGCATAATGACAAAAAGTTTTATTTCTTCCTATAGTCTATTTTGTTTCGTCTGCTTTGCGCTTCTTTGCCATCGAAACCGTTCGATCACAGTTCGCGCCACCATTTGGGAAATGTAAAGTTATTGCTTTTTATCGCTTCGACCGACCCGTAGTTCGATCACGTTCTGGGGTGGCAAGGAAGGGATGGCATAAACGAAAAAAATAATCATTTTCCCGTTTGCGATGCTGCTCCTGGTGGGAAATAAATCTTATTAAAGTTCGGCTCATACTCCGCATAGATCGGTCGGCGCGTGACGCGCGAGCTGTCTCGATTCGCTAGATTATTTTAGATCATAACGCGTACGGGCGACCTTTGACCGTGGTCTGCTGGAAGAAAAACGGTAATGAAATTATAATATTTTCAAACTTTTCCCCGGCTTAGTTTTTGTTCCCCGGCAGAACTCGTTCTGGGAATTTGGAAAAGGCATAAAGCAACTGGGATTGTTCGAAGTTTTGCCGAAAAAATTGATCTTTCCACATGGTTGACAATTGATTATTACGAATTCAATTTGTTTATTTGGGACTTGTTTTGCGGTGTAATAAGGTAGAAATGGTAGAGCGAAAATTAAATCATCTTCTTTTTTCGCCCACTTCGTTAAACACAAAATGATGAAAATGACCTAACTTTTCAAAAACTTTTTCAACTGTTAACTGAACGCAACATTTGTTATGCCTTCCATCCGACAGTTCAACGCAAGGCAAAGCAAACAAACCCGACGACCAATCGAAAAAGGCATCGGAAACTCAATTTCCTGCACTATTGAATCCACACAGCTGCAATCGGACGACGAAAAAAGGGGTTTTCACCGTGAGTTGGACAGTCCGTGCTGCTCCAGAGCTAATGTTTCGAAAAATTGCACCCATTCACTAGTGGAGCTGAAGCACCGTGCCCAACGTCGTCAAACGCATCTGGAAGGATGCGGATCGTATGAGCATGTTTGCGTGTTTGTGAGTATGTGAAAAGTTTTGCTGATTTTGTTAATGGAGAATACTTTGCTATCGTTGCAAACAGACGGACGGGACACAGATAGAAAAAAAAAACCTAGAGTGTTCTTAGTGATAAAAATCATGGACTTTGTTCAGTGGCAGAGCAAAACCTGTATGAAGTAGTTAAGATGTTTGTTTGCGATCCTTGGTTTTTTGTGCCTTGAACATTCTGATGGAATGTTAATGAATTGTATTAATTTGGAGATTTTATTTGAGGGAGAACTTTATTCAATTTAGTTGAAACTTTCACGGTAGAATAAATCCTCTTGTAAGACGTTTAATAGCATATTCAAGAGAGAATGGTAGCTTGCAACCAGCATAACATATTCCCTAGAATGCATTTCAATCGGTACGCAAATGCGTAAAAATTATCACCCTCATTTTGATTCCCTATTATCTTGATACGTATCCTTTTCAAAGTAGTGCTCCTGCACTTATCGTGAATTGCAAAAACCAAAGCATTTTGCACCTCAGGATGCTCGAATCGTGGTGATGCAACGATTAGGGAAAAGAAATCTCTCCTAAGCTGGGTTTAGAATTAATTGAATCCATTGAAGTTTGGCAGTGCATGAAATTAAACACGTACGATGTACATTCCCAGCTCGAAAGTGAAGATTTTGCGTACATATCAGAGCTGGATGGTGTTGGAAATTATTTGCTACCTGATGCAGAAATCTTGCAACACCGAGGAGAATGTGTCTTTAGTATTCCACGACTGTAGTATGCCCAAACAAAAAAAAAAGAATTATCTGAATATCTATAAAAAATCCGATATATTGTTATTAACGCCTTAACCACAACCATCAACAACTTTAAGAAATCCTGTAAAAAAACATCCTGCTTTTAATAGTTTTAGAAGGCAGGACCGAGAATCGAATCCCAACCAAGCTTTATGCCGTATGCTGGGCTGACTATCCAACTACGAGTAAACCAAATTAAGGAAGCCAGTAATATTAGGCAAATACCCCTTTGAGGCTATAGAGTCAAAATAGGAAGAAGATTTTACTACCCAAGTAACTGATCGGGCCATCAACTAGAACTAGGCGAATTGCTGACAGCATAATCTAAAATTCGCGAGTTGCCTACTCCAAAAACTAGCTAAAAGATTCTTCTCCCACGATCGATAAGCGGAAATTGCGTATGAACAGTGAAGGATCAACCTATGAGAGGAAGGAGCGGCGCTCGGGACCTCGTCGGTTAGGGGGAAATCCTGTTGTCTCAACTGCCATTCCGCTCGGGGTCTCCAAATATCTTGACCCACCACTGCGCGTGAATGAAACAATGAATCCTCATTCATATGATGCGAGTTGATCGCTAAAATTCGAGGCACTTTTTGAGTCTTGACTCATCAAAGGTATCCCAAGAACCAAAGTTTGCTCGTTGCGGAAAAATCGCACTTAAAAGTTCAGTTTAAACACAAACAAATCCTTTAATTTTTATTCTCCTTACTTTTAACTGGATTTCTGTAATTTAATTTTACCCATGTCAAATTTCGATTTCGAAAATCGGATTTGAACTCCGGTTCTATCGGGTGAACCGCCTCCCCGTGTGGAAGGATGGCATGACCATGACCAGCAAAAATGACGGACCAATACTTTTCAATGTTGTGTGCCAAAGAAGAAAAAGAAGAGATTACTTATGTATTTATGTATTATATTTATTTATGTATTTATTTATTTATGTATTTATTTATTTATTTTTTGTATATTTATTTATTTATTTATTTATTTATTTATTTTTAAATTTTTGTTTTTTTAATTTTATTCATACTTCAATAATTGATCATTTTATTATTTTTTATTATATTTTTTTCTATTCTCACATAGTTTACAAAAAATACAATAAATAAGCGATTTATTTATTTTTATTTTAAGATTACTTATAAATAAGCGTAATTGCTATATTTTTTAAATCAGGGGACTAATTGCACAATATTAATTCTTCCAAAATAGAACAAATGTAGAACTGGTATATACAACAAGTTTAGCAAATTATCTAAAGCTTGTAGAACAAGATAGAAAAGACAGTAAAATCGCATAAAAACATTATTAAGTTCATAGGAATTGCCGTGGGTGGAGGGAGCATCTATGAAAACTTTAGCCCATTTGTTTTATGGGTGGAATTAAATATAAAAGTAAAAACGATACATTTAAGACTATTATTCTTCTATTTATTCGTCCAGCGTTTTTTCCCATGTTTTAAAAAACAGAGTGTTTACATGAAAATGATTAGCAAAGCAAAAGCTAAACAAGTCATCAAAGAGCTTCGAACAATAAGTTCGCTACTGTTCACTGCAGAACATCTAAATAAAAAACGGATGCTCAGTATAGGAGTGAACTGCAAACTATGTTTGAAATGTAGTTATACATTAGAAGGATCAAGCTATAGGGATTTAAAGTAATACCTCCAGTTGATTTGATTTAACAGCTTTACCTTGAGATACTTTATTTTTCTCTCACTAAAGCACATTCCTGGAGGTGGAAGTATCGTCTGGTGGTGTCATTTGAATTTGCATTTTTAATGTATGGAACTTAGAACGAACGGTACTGTGAAGAGTTCTTCAAATTCAATTAAACCTGACATTTGCATCTTGCTGATGCTTACTTTATTTATCGATCATCATACTAAGACAAATAGTTAAGAGTATTAGCACATACACATGAAGGTAATGACTTTTAAATATTTTAGAATCTTCCTCTAAGCTCAATCAGCAAACCTTTTATCGTTCCGTTGAGATCGGATCATTGGGAGTGTGTACTTTGGCCACTGACTTGCGCCTATTTTGTGTGCGCCTATTTTCTTCTCCCTGCGTGGGCTGCATTGGTACGCCATGTTCCATTTGTTTTGTTCTCCCGTAAGTTAGTACTTTCTGTTTCTCTTATTTAGGCCTTACCCAATCATGATCAAGCGCCCTGAAGAAAGATGCATATCATCATGAAACCTGATGCATAGTATGCAAACGGTATGGTAATCTTTCGTCTGCGTCTACCGATGAACATGCTGCTGCCAGCAGATTACGATGCAGAGAAATGCAAATCCTCACCAACACACACACAAACAGTTCGAGTGTTGGTGTCATGGAAATTTCCAATCCCTCAAAAGTGGTGGCTCGTGTTTGTCTGCATTCTCCCGAGGATACGGCTAACCATTTCAGGCAGCAACCTGAGCAAATATGAGCTCAATGTTTGGAATATTTCAACGCTGCATCAAAGCGTTGAGGCATTTTTGTTTTTTTTTTCTTCATTTAACATTCCCTTTCACAGTTTAGGCAGATGCAGACATCATACCTTTTTTTTTTGAAAATTTTTCATACTTGAAACCAAAGGATAAGGTACGAAGGGTAAAAATTCAGGTGTTCTTCAAGTGCTCTTCAAGGTAACGCAGTACTTTTGAAGAATCGTTCAACTGTGTCTTTCGTGATCTGTAATCTAAGTTAAGTTAACGTAAACTAAAATTCCTCTTCACTGATTGCAACATTAAACTCATCTACTTATTAAAAACCTGACCAGGAGCCGCTACCTGCAGATAATTTACGTCGAGCCGTATGGCTCATAATCCCCGAAGCTTACGGTATAAATCAACTAAATTAATCACTTGAAAGCTTATCTCCGTTAGTTGTGTCCACAGCGTACTTCGTCTCAAGAATAATGCATTGTTCGCGAAACTTTACTCCCAACTCTTGGGAGCGTTTACTTCAAATTTGCTCTTCGC
The DNA here is from genome assembly GCF_013141755.1 of Anopheles stephensi. Lineage (NCBI taxonomy): Eukaryota > Metazoa > Arthropoda > Insecta > Diptera > Culicidae > Anopheles > Anopheles stephensi. Next base: position 5,735 of record NW_023405437.1, on the reverse strand, counting down.
CGTAAACTAACGAAGGCAACCAAATCAACTGTTTCGCTAATGGAAGCGCAACCTGTAAGCTACCCTGTTCCTATGACGTCGCACGCTGACGCGTTGCCCGTGGTGAAGGTGATTAGTGTTTCGCAAGTTTGGCAAATCTTGCCAACAAGTTAAACCCATCACGAGGCACCCCTTTCGCGACGAAACTTGCAGCATAATTCTTGATAATCCTTTTAACACGAGCGAAAGGTGAGAGTTTGTAGCTTATCAAACCAAAACAGCCCGGTGAGTGAACTTTTCGGTTGAAGAAATTCGGTCGGATCGGGCATTATTCATAATGTGCATACAATCTGTTACGAGCCGGTTTTCTCAGCATATGTGTTTTGCGTCCAGTAATCAAACTTTCATGGCTTTACACTTTCCGCGAGCTTCCTACTCATTAACACACATCCGTAAGCCTGTTGACCATTGATTTATCCTCTTGGTTTATTTATTTGCTATAGACGAGATGGGTGAGTACATTTCTAGTAACCAACCTACTATGTCATTGCGAATATACTACTTAAAACCGAAAGCAAAAAAACGCTGCAAAGTGTTGAGACTCATAAGCTCGCTCATTTCCGAAGGTAGTGTTCTACACAACAGCGTTGTTAATAGCTCACAGCCTTTGCCAAGCTCATCTTACAGTGTCCCGCTATGGACACCAATGTTTGTAATTTTAACGTAACAACAACACTTTGCAGAATTTTTGATATCTCAGAGAGATGATGTCCCAGAGAATTTCCTCTGATATGCCCATATTCTGTTCTTTTCTGCACTACTTTACTCTGATGAGTTCTGGCCGTAGAAAACTAGCGTAGCGTACCGTAACATAGGAAATCTGTTTATGATCATTATGACTAGCCTCCACCGGCAACGGGAGTCATACGAGTTGAAAAGGAAGGTGTTCAAAGTTGTCCAGATTGTAACCAGTACCCTTAATAGTCGCATGCCAACTTTTTTGAAGGAAATAGTAACTGCACCACCAGCGGCCCTGCTAGCAAACACGGATTTACGCAGGGGTAATTTACAGATAGGTGACCGCACATTTAGAGTCGTCCAAACATCATCTAAGTGGAGTCATAAGCCAGCACCGACAACAATATTAATGTTGAGCTTCTCACTAGTGCTCGCAATAGCGTTTGCTCCAATAAGTCATATTTCAGTCTAACGAAACTTATCCACTCAAAATACATGTCACGACGGACGAAGCTGACACTGTATAGAACATTCATAGTCCCAGTACTCACATACGTTTTTGCGACATGGACTCAGTTCAAAACTATCTAACCCTTTTAGCTCAGGTCGAGAAGGAGGATTCGAAGGATTATTGGCCTCGTTTGTGTGGAAGGACAGTGGAGGACCCGTTACAATGACGAACTCTGCGAGCTGTACGATGATCTCACCATCTCACCTCTCGTGGGCTGTTCATGTCATGAGAATGGCACCGGACGACCCAACCCGTAAAGTTCTTTCAGGGCGTCCACCCAGACAGACGTTTGTTGTAAACCCAAGCTGAGATGGAGAAGGTCGGGCTAATGGATTGTCTGACGCAGGTGCTAAACCGTGAGGGTTGTTGCAGCAGGCCAAGACCACGAAGCTACACCTTAACCAGGCTGTCTTAATTATATAGTAAGGCTAATATTTAGTTACATACTCTACATGCTTCTGAGTTAATGAATAAGAAAAGGTCCGCCATGAAAATTCTGGATCAAGGGAGTGATCCAGTGTCCTACTAAACTCTAACTAGATACTGGTCGTAACGTGCATTAATGATAGGTGCTGTCCAGTGATCCTTAAACGATCTTGATCAAATTATTTAAAAGCAAAGGATGTTTTCCAGACATGTATGGTTATAGAATTCGAATGATTGTTTGGCTATTCTGCAGCGATGTGCCTTAAAGTTACTTTAATCAGTTAATTCAACTGGTACGTATCAATTGGTACGTGCATACTATTTTAGTTAAAAAAATACTTATTTTAATTAAAAAAACATCATTAATGTATAGATATGAAAAATAGAAAAGACCTCTCCTTCCCATCACATAACTTCTAATTGAGCCTTGTCTACGCCACACCAATACCACCAAAGGATGAAACGTGTCGTATCTCTTTAATCCTAGCAACTCACAATCGCATTTTTCCTGCAAATTAAAGATAAAAATTACGACCACTTCCCCGTATTAGGCTGCATGTTTTACGCAATTTATATGATACAGGATATTACTTCGCTACACCTTCTTCCGGCGCCGTCATCCATTTGTTGAAAGCTATCGCCTGTAGACCAGACCGAAGATAACACGTGCTCACGCCTCTATTTGGTATGATGATAAGTTTCTTCCGTATCGCAACCGGGCCTGGTTGCTCACGAACCGACAATAAAGTCAGATTTTATCGTCGTTATTTCGTTTCCCACCTGTCCGGGACTCGTGTAGAAAAATGGTGGTGCCTTGCTACCTTGCTTCCAGTCAGCCCCTTCTAGCGGCTGCGATGCGAATAAGTGGCTAATAGAAGTGAAATTCTTCAACGACTGATAATGCTTGGCACAGAAGCACCCGGAGAGCACTCAGCCGTGGCAGGGAACTAAAACGAAAAAGTACGATTGCTGGCATTTGGAGCTTTCATTCGTCTCAATAATCCTGCTCGAGTGCTACTTTCACTATCATTGGTGGCTTTTGCTGTTCACACTGGATCGCGCCGGTGCGGGACTGTTCAAGTGCTGCTAATTGTGACTCTCCAACCTAGACCCCGTTTAGGCAGCTCGTAAATCACGATCAGCTTGCGAACCAGGCCGTGTGGAACGATAAACGAAGGTGCGGTGAGTTTAGTCCAACCGGAAGGCCTGTGCTTCATCGGAATTGCTGGATGTACCGGCTTTGCTGTGCGGTTCCTATGGGAATCGAAAGAAAAATATTTCTCTATGTTTTGCTGCAGAAAGATGTAATTGATTTTCGCAGATTTTCTGCTACTTCTGCTACCTTTTTTCTAGCAATTGGCTTTCCTGGTTTAAAGTAGAAAGCTCGATACAAAAACGAGCTTTCCAGATGATTGTTATCATTCATAGTTTTATTGATTACTTTTGAATCATTTTCTTATGAAACACAAGCCCCCAATTACTTAGTAATCTCAGTAATAATTCAAATCCGTTTAAGTTGAGAACCGAGTAACTCGGACAAAGGACTTACTAGCAAACGCAATACTTAGTGTCCAAGTATGTTTCAAAAATATTTAAAAATATAAAACAACAAGCTAGAACAACAACTACATAAGTCAATAAAGCTCATCGAAGCCACTTCTTACCATGCCGTCAATATTTCAATGCTTCAAACTTACACGACTGAAGGCTTTGAAGGTGATTTCTTAATTCCGTACGATTCTGTTTGTACGCAAAATACTGTCAATTTAATAAATGCCAACACCACTAACGCCCCAACCAAAATCACACATGACGCAGGGCACCAAAAACCCTGACAGCTTCTCATACGTTAAATCTCTGCTGAGGATGCCATATATATCCCGGGAGTCTTGTTTTCCGACTCCCAGCACAATCGACTGTGTCTCCCATCTGGGGCCCCGCGTATGGAAATTCGCAACAATCTTCGCGAATGAGAAAACACGCCTCCCGTTTGTGACGAAAACAAGTCAAAATCCGTCGACAAAACACCTCCGATTACAAGCCTGGCAGCGAACCGGGGCGAACGGGGCACAGTTAGTCTTCTCGTTTGCATCCGCCGTTCAAATGCAATTACGAAATGGACATTCGGGGAAAACCAACAAAACTGCGACTAAATCATCATCGTCGTCGTCGTCTTCTATCACGCTGAAGCCTTTCCGACCACCTGCCCGATCGTCGTGCCGCTGCACCCGCAAGACATACAGGCCGGCCGACCGTCCACGCTCCGAATCGACTGACGGGTAGGAGAGCAATCGAGTTAAGTGGTTGTGTTAGGGTGTGCTTTCGAGGACTGCCGGGATGCCTGTGCCCAGAGCCAACCGTTTTTCCCGCACAGGCCGGAATGATAAGAAGCGAAAGATTCAGTTACACCATATGAGCCCGTCCCGGGACTGAGGGCTGTGGCGACGATGATATGCAAATCGTTCATGGCAGGTGGCATTTGATGGTGCAAAAACGCAAAACAAAAACATAGTGCCCAGCAAAAAAAATCAAAAAAAAAGCGGTCGTGAACGCTCTCTATACCCGAGCCTGGGACTGTGGCTGGCGAATGGAAAGGGTTTTGTGCCTGTTGTTAATGCGCCCGTATCGTTTCTTCACACTCTATACATTTGGAAGGCAATAGGAAAAACAACATTCCTCACCTACCGGCTCTAAAACGGTAATGGTCACTTAGGATCAGCCGGTTCACTTTGATTGATAATCTTCAAAGGGAGCAATCAATATTGAGCTGATTGATAATTCACCACAGAACCGAAAGAGAAACCCCGCCATGAAGCGTTCAAGGGTTGAAATGGAAATGTTTAGGAGGACAGACTTTTACAGACAATCGAGTTTGTGGCGGGGGGCAATGAAAAATGAAAAGCTTTTCGAGGTGTGTGTAATTCGATCTGGCAACAAATAAACCCTTCTTTTGTGGATTAGGTGCCTGAGGGTTTTTCCTACAGTTTATGAACTGCTGCATGTCAGTATGGAATTATTGGACTAATCTTGGATATAGGTACGTTACTTTTAAGCCTAGTGATATCCAAGACTTCCCACCAATCTTCTAGGTCTAATTAGATTTGATGGTGCAGAATTGTGTGAATTTCTCGGTATGGTGTAATTTGCTATTTCAAATGTGAATTTCAAACACCGTTAAAACAATTATCTCGCAAAGATAACTTTTTGGCTTATGTACACAAAATGTGAGAAAAATTGAAGAATTTGATACTGAATCTTCTTATCTTCTTATGAAGTGTTATTAAGATGATGCTGCTCCGTACCACACTCCATACGGTGGAAACCAGGTGCTTTGAGGTCAGATACGTCCGGTTGGTTTTTGTTGCCGGAGACACATAAACGTAAACATCAAATAACAACGGGTTTTTGCATATTTCATCGTTGTCTCATTTCAAACCTATCCCTTTTCACTTTCCTACATCGCACTTACACAAATACGCTTTAGATTCCATGTTACGTGTTTTACCGTTGTGCAAAGTGTTTTCTTCGCTGCGTAACCTTACCACCGCAGGCTACGCAACGCAACACAAGCTTTGTTTTCTTGCAACCTATACAGCCAGACGGTGGGAGTCACGTCTGGAGTGTTGTAAACTGTAAAGAAGCAACAGCACAAATCGGGAGCGTCTCGATTTTCTTCACACACCTTCTTTAATACGATTGTTGTAGAAACAAACGGAGGCGAACAAACAAAAAAAAACTGTACACTTTTAACTTATCGCATTTTGTGGGTACCATTTTGACAGGCCCGGGTAAAATTAATTAGTTCTCGCCGAAAAGTACAGAACCATCGGGTGGAAGTGCTAGTATGGTATTCATTTGCCAACGGTAGGTCACGATGATGGTAGTACGGGGTGGAAGGCAAATGAATTTAGCCGACCGTTATTGCTCAGTGCTGAGCCGGTTGAAAACTGCTGTTTGAGCATTTTGCCTACAGAGGCACGCGAAAACTTGGATCAATTTCACTTTGGTGTTGCTGAAAGTTCTAATCTCTTTTAACCTCTTTTAAATTTATCACCGGCAAAAAAAAACTAGAGGCTCAGGT